>NW_017257981.1:7454-8643 GCF_001594055.1 Mycetomoellerius zeteki
ATTCTTTGGCATCTTCTCAGTGATGTTCTTCATAGTTAGATAGATAGCATTTATGCTATTGTATAAAGATGAGACATTTTCAAATAAAATATTTATCAGCATTTACACGTACTATATATATGCGACAGCGTCAAGTAACTCCTCGATGTTATCTATACTAACTGAGATTTTTACAAGAGACTTGAACTGACTGAAATCTTCGAGTTTACTGAGAGAACGAAGAAAAATTATTGCTGTCTAGAATTTACAGGCTGTAGAGTAGGGATGTACGCTTGTAACAAAAAAGTTTAGACTATCGTGATAAATATAATATATTGTTTTCATATCTGCGCGCTCGTCTACCGTTTTTTCACTACCAAAAAAAAGGTTAACGAAGAATGCATTTCTTTTTCTTTGATAAATTCCAAGTTACCTAACATGAAGGAAATGAGTCATCTATGAAAATGAGTCATCCCACTATTAGTATTGAATACATATCGAACACTTTATTTAACTAGGTATATCGAACTACTACTGAACGGTGATCATTATTGAAAGATTCTTAATTACAGAGAAAGGGGAAAGAAATTAAAATATATTTGATAAAGAAATCTCATTCTTCTTTATTTTTAATTTCTTATTTTTATCTTCTTTATTTTTTAAACTTGATATAATTGTTTTTGACGTTGCGATCACCAATTGTATATTTTAAATGCATTCTGTAACGCACAATTCTTAACATGATTTCCACATCGCACAGTATTAGTAATATTCAGATTTCGTAAAGAATCTATATCTTCGTAATCAGCATCGAGGGTCTCAGTAGTAATGCTATGAGAGTTCTAACTCCGGAACTCCGGATGCTGCAATGGACAGCATCAGTAGCGGGCACCGTCTCTTGATAATGACGAATAGGCCTAATCCTTCTCATATCATTATCTAGTAGTTCTTCCCTCTGTTTTGACAATAGCCAGCAACACTTCGAATCTATTCTATTCTTTTCGCGTAAGAAAAAAAGGTATGACGATTTCGCTTGTTTATTAAAGAAGGCATCGCTAATGTGAACAGGGAGACGACGGGAAATAACACGTGCAAGTCTAAAAAGTTGTGTCCGAGTGAAGTCTATCCTCCTATAAGTGTCGTTCAGTTCCAGCTTCAGGATGCTCACAATCCACTGCTGTCTAACACGTTCAAATTTTTTGACTGAATT
>NW_017257981.1:8901-9195 GCF_001594055.1 Mycetomoellerius zeteki
AACGTATAATAAATCAACCTAACTAAGACTCCTTATAAATCAAAAAACAATGAAAGAACAAGGGCAGTAGGAGTCAAGCGCGGGAGATGTTGCGCAAATTATTATACGTTAATCGAATATGTTTTTTGCCAATATGTTTCAAGGTTAGTAGAAGTGTAAATGTAAGTGAAACTCGATAGAATTGTATTTTCATAAATTTTATGAGGGTAGAGCGTTTTTTTGTAAGCATACTTTGAAAATGAGCGTATAATGCTCTACTCTGAAAAGAGGGAGTTACAGACGAAAATGAATTCA
>NW_017257981.1:9317-11035 GCF_001594055.1 Mycetomoellerius zeteki
CCAAATTGCTAGCTTGAAGGAGTGTTTCGCGTGGATAGAAGAGTGCAATGAATTAATTAAACAGCTTGAAGAATGCAATCATGTCAAGCGTCCACGGCTCTCCATTGGATGCAGACAATCTCTAATCGCTACAATTGCACGACTCGAGTGGTGATTACGCAAGCACTAGCAATAACAGTGACAATAACGCGGAAATATCTTTTGTTTGGCGAGAGATCAATGCGGCGTTTGAAAATCGAATTTTAACCGGTGCGGTAATTAACGCGAACTATATCGAGCCGCGACGATTTTTAGAAGACATCAGCAGTGTAGTGCTCGAGCTAGTGCAAGACACAATAGAAAGACACAATTCCGTAAAAGTGAACACCATATTAAACGGCGAATTTATGACAGGTGATAAACGTGCCAATAAAAGTATTAATACTAAAAACTATGAACTTTTCCGAACATCGAATTTGCGTGAATGGTACGAGCGGCACGTCATCGAACCCACGTTGGCATTTCTCGAGGAATTTTAAGAACGTGACAGTGGGTGGGCGTTGTCGCGAATCATGAATCTTACAGTAAACATCAATAAGTATAATCCATTGCGCGCAGGATGTCGCTTCGAAGTGCCGCGAGAGATAATGACAAAGAGAGCGGTGATTAACGTACGCTCGATGGACAATCCATGCTTCGCATGGTCGGTGGTCGCCGCTCTGTACCCAGCCGAAAGAAACGCGGATCGCGAATCTTCCTACCCACACTATACGACGGTGCTGAATTTCCAAAATATAGAATTTCCTATAACGTTAAAAGACATAACAAAATTTGAACGTCTCAACGACGTGTCCATTAACGTATACATTATCGAGGGACAAAAAACGCTAAACATTCTCCCGATACAACTCGCTGACGACAAAAAGGAGAAACATGTTAATTTACTATATTTGCGAGATCCGCGAGACGACAATGTGGGCCATTTCGCATGGATCAAGAATATTTTTCGGTTCATGAGCTCGCAATTGAATAAACATAACGGCCAAAAGTACATTTGCGATCGATAAGTATGAAACAACCTAACTCCCGTTGCTTGTACGTAGCTTGTCGGTGATTGCGGTCGGAAACGCGAAAGGTTCGTATCGGAGAAGGAAGGCACTTACAATAATATTACGCGTGCAGGTAATTCCGCAGTGAACATTTATTTAAGCAAATAGTAACGGACATGTACAAGATACGTGTAATTAGGCAATTATAAAAGAGTAAATCATTAACGCTACAGAAATTAACGCAAAACGATATATAATACACGCGGCTGGACTTTAAACGCTACACAGAAATTAACGCAAAACGATATATAATACACGCGGCTGGACTTTAAACGCTACACAGAAATTAACGCAAAACGATATATAATACACGCGGCTAGAAGATACACGAAATGCAGTAATAGCGCGAATCGGACTAGAATACAGGCGTTCGGAATATGGATGCAACGCGAGGATAGCGCGCGCTTGGCTGATTTTGGGTCCGTGCGGTGTCGCGCCCTAGTTATCTCACGGCGGAGCGCGGCCAGAATTCGAAACTTGAAAGCTCGGCCGGCCGTCAGGAACTCCTGACCAGAGGCGGAGAACTCTCCACCCCTGTTGTCTTGGTCGGTCGAAACCAGGATAGATACGGATGCGCGCGTCGGTCGCTCGGACGTCCGGGAACGCCCGGAGGGAGGCAGAGAACCTCTC
>NW_017257981.1:11099-14415 GCF_001594055.1 Mycetomoellerius zeteki
CGCAGGATGTCGCTTCGAAGTGCCGCGAGAGATAATGACAAAGAGAGCGGTGATTAACGTACGCTCGATGGACAATGCATGCTTCGCATGGTCGGTGGTCGCCGCTCTGTACCCAGCCGAAAGAAACGCGGATCGCGAATCTTCCTACCCACACTATACGACGGTGCTGAATTTCCAAAATATAGAATTTCCTATAACGTTAAAAGACATAACAAAATTTGAACGTCTCAACGACGTGTCCATTAACGTATACATTATCGAGAGACAAAAAACGCTAAACGTTCTCCCGATACGACTCGCTGACGACAAAAAGGAGAAACATGTTAATTTACTATATTTGCGAGATCCGCGAGACGATAATGTGGGCCACTTCGCATGGATCAAGAATATTTCTCGGCTCATGAGCTCGCAATTGAATAAACATAACGGCCAAAAGTACATTTGCGATCGGTAAGTATACGATTAATAAAAGCGAATTCTTCTTTAAAAATAAATTTTAAAAAACCATTATTTATTTTTTATTTGCAGCTGTTTACATTATTTTCATTCCAACGAGAGATTGCAGTTACAAATGGTAAATTGCGTACGTATAAACGACTGCGCTATTCGACTATCGAGTGACGACGACAAGTGGCTGAGCTTTAACAACTATAATAGGAAGGAACGAGTTCCATTTGTCGTTTACGCTGATCTGAAATGCATCCTCGAGAAAACTGATAGCGATCAGGAAGCATCTACGCTCACGTATCAACTTCATTATCAAGTATTTAACATAGAATACTGCGTGCGCTGTTCATACGACAATTCGCTATCAAAATATCGATTTTGTCGCGATCCGGATTGCGTTTCATGGTTCGTCGAAAAACTGAGAAGTTTAGCACATTGCGTAAAAAGAATTTTAGCAGCTAATGTCCCCATGGAAACTTTGTCGAGCGAACAGTGGGAGACATTGCACAGCGCGACGCATTGTCATGTGTGCGAAAAGCCTTTCGCACTAGACGATAATCGAGTAAGCGATCATTGCCATTTAACCGGTCGTTACAGGGGTCCCGCGCATCCAAATTGCAATTTAAATTATAAAAACTCATATTTTATTCCTATAGTTTTTCACAATTTATCAGGCTATGATTCACATTTTACTATCAAAGAAATAGTTACAGCATATGAAGGCAGAATTACTACCAATAATAAAGGAAAAATATATATCATTTACAAAAAATGTTCAAGATACCGCTGAAAGATCAGATTCGCGAAATAACATAAAATTACGGTTTATCGATTCTTATAAATTTTTAAGTACCAGTCTCGACAAATTAGCATCCTTTCTCAATAAAAATGAACTTCGAATTTTACAATGCGAATTTCAAAATTTGCCCGAAGAAGACTTCGAGTTACTGATACGAAAAGGGATTTTTCCATACGAATATATTGATTGCGCCAATAAGCTGCAGGATACGTGTTTACCACCGCGCGAATCATTCTACAGTTCCTTGACCGGTCACACTGTAACCGAAAGCGATTACGCACACGCTGTGAACGTTTGGCAACAGTTCTCTGTTCAAACCTTGGGTGAATACAGCGATCTATATTTAAAAACGGACGTGTTGCTGTTAGCTGACATATTTGAAAATTTTCGCGATAAATGTATTGAAAGTTACGGTCTCGACCCTGCGTATTATTATACTTTACCAGGTTTTACGTGGGACGCTATGCTGAAACATACACGTGTAAATTTCGAATTGCTCACTGACATCGATATGGTGATGTTTATCGAGCGCGGTATACGCGGTGTTCTTAGTCAATGTTCCAGCAGATACGCGCGAGCCAATAATAAATATATGCAGTCGTAGGACCCGTCGAAACCTTCTATGTACTTGATGTACTTCGATGTTAATAATCTATACGGGTGGGCGATGTGTCAACCGTTGCCATACGCCAAATTTCGAAAACATCTCAGACTTTGACGTTAGCGCGATTGCTCAGGATTCGCTCACAGGTTACGTTCTTGAGGTCGACTTAAAATATCCGGAGCGTTTGCACGACGAGCACGTTGACTACTATTCTGTCCAACACGTGATAAACCACCTGGCAACCGGCAGGATAAACTTTTAGCGACTGTGTATGACAAAAAGCGTTACGTTATACATTATCGCAATTTGCAGCAGTGCATGCGTCACGGTCTTCATGTAACAAAGATTCACCGCGTATTGCAATTCGCACGATCACCATGGCTTCGCGAGTACATAGAACTTAATACAAAATTTAGAACGTTTGCGAAGAATGATTTTGAGAAAAATTTATTTAAGTTAATGAATAATGCAGTATTCGGCAAAACCATGGAGAACGTGCGCAATCGATGTAAAATTATTAACACAATGGAATGGACGATACGGCGCAGAGGCAATGATCGCGAAGCCGAATTTTCAAAGCAGAAGTGTATTTTTTGAAAATCTGATAGCGCGCAATTGAAATGCGTAAACTTGAGTTGAAGTTCAACAAACCGATCTACGTAGGAATATATACTCTCGATATATCGAAGGTCTATTTGTATGAATTTCACCACGAACATATGTTACCACTGTATCGCAAAAAATGTGAAATTATGTACACAGACACTGATAGTCTCATATATCGCGTCGAGTGTGATGAGCTTTATGAACAAATGAAACGTGATACCGCTAGGTTCGATACGAGTGATTATTCTACCGATAATGTGTATGGTATGCCACTTGTAAGTAAAAAAGTGCCAGGCTTAATGTAGGATGAAAATAATGGCGCAATATTGACTGAATTCGTTGGACTCAGAGCCAAAATGTATGCGTTGAGGGTGGACGGTAAAAAAGATACTAAAAAGGCAAAAGGTGACAAAAGTAACATCGTAACGCGAACTATAACGTTCGATGATTACACACGATGTTTAAACGATGAAATTGAAATGTCGCGCTAACAGTCATGCATAAGATCAAAATTACATCAAGTATATACGATATCTGAGACGAAAATCGCTCTGAGTCCGTACGACAAACGATACGTCATACCGAATTCATCCAAAACATAATTTAACCAAAACATTACCATGGGGACTGTTTGCGTCTTTACTTTATCATTAGTTTTAAGTTTACCTGTAAGCTCCGTTTTAGTTTGAGTTTGAATTATTCTCCGTTAGGGGCGCCCAAGCATTAAAAGTACTACTTCCGTTTTTGTAGCATTAAGACTAGTGGACTCGAAACGTTAAGTCGTGATTTTAGTTTTCATTTTGGTTTTGTAACGAGCCCAAGTATCAGATCAATAAACGAATACAATACAAACCCCAACA
>NW_017257981.1:16436-28081 GCF_001594055.1 Mycetomoellerius zeteki
TCGGAACTTATTCTTGAATAGTTTATCTATCGATTTATGCAATAAAACAAAAATAGATTTTTTTGACCTTCTAAACCGGGATCCCCCCTTAATGTGCAATTGAATCGCTCGACGACTGATGCCTTCATTACGGAGTACGTTGAATAATGATTGATGTTGTGTTTTTTCAAGAGCCATTGCAGATCAACGTTGTAAAATTCTTTTCCCATATCGGTTTGTAGATTTTTTGAATATCTTTTGCTCTTTCGAATTATCTCAGCGATAGCTTCAGCCGTCTCGCTTCCACCTTTGCTCTTGAGCGGTACGGCCCACGCGTACTTGCTCAACACATCGATGAGTATGTAATGATGGCCTCTGTTGAAACGCGAGTGTGGATGCATCTCGACTATGTCAGCCTGCCACAGATCATCATATCCCCGGAGTATGACGCGTCTTCGCGGAAAATTTCTTCTCGCCAGAGCGTGCAATTCCTCGACGAGCCGACGTCTCTCGGAGCTAACTTTTCCCTTTTCATCGGATCTCTTTTTCATGATTCGACGCGTAATACACAGGGTACAAAAAATAACGTATTTTTTCTCGCTGTTGTCACTCGACTGACACGTTTCATTAATACGCGATTTAATTTATAATAAGACCGGCTTCGCGGAGTTCCTCGATGATCGACAGCATCTCGTTGTCGTGAGCGTTGTTCCCTGCTCGGTGCGAAGCGTCCAGCAATCGTACACTGAGAAAAATGTCTCGGAAAAAACTAATACAATATTGTAGACTTAATTTTGTCAGATAAATAACTTTAAATTGTAACATAATGGAAAATAGAAAATACACAAATTAGCTACAATTTTGTAGCAAATTTATTTTGTCACATGCAAACACAAAAATTGTGACTCTGTGAAACAAACGCGCAAATAAATTATATTAATAAAAAGTAAAACATTTTTTTCTACAGCATTTTAAATAATTATTATACATTAATAGTAACTTATTACACATTGGTTATGAAATTATGCTATAAAATTTAGTTAAAATTTATTGCGTTATTGTAGTACTCTATAAAATAATATTCTTAATATTTAAAACAGCTAATATTAATTTGTAATAATGTTTTGCTTGTTTTATTATATAGTTTGTAGAATACAATTGTGAATACAATTTGTTCACTTTACTTTAAACATAAAAAATGAACTGCTATACTATAATTGTAGATATGTTTTCTACAATTTGTCATAAAATATTCTGACTAAATGCACGGTGTAGCCACTACGAAGTCTCGTGAGATCACTCGAGCGGGTCGAACGTCCCAGTGAGAAATGACAATGGAATCGACATGGAATCGACATCGAATCGACATCTTTTTACATTGTTTGGAGGCGGGAGCCATTAATTAAAGAAGAAGAAAGTGTTTCTTATTGCATCATCTTTGTTATTCTACTTGCCCGGTTCGAGGTGGGCCGGTGACCGGTGCATTCCGATTTTAAGACATTGGCTACGTTTACACTGTACGTTTAGTCCGCGACCTATACGATATAGGTGTCTTTATTTAATATACAGGCTAAACAGACACACACACAAAAGGGCATCTATTGTATAGGCTGCGGCCTAAATGCACGGTGTAAACATAGCCATTATTCGATTACTTATATTGACGTGACCTGACGTATCGTCCTGCTATATCATCGACAATGGATTCTTTTGTGATTAACATATTACAAGAATGGGAATTAGAAGAATTGATTCCAACATTTACAGGTAAGTTCTAAAATAAGGCGATTATAAATAAGATTAACACGCGACATCATTTTTAGGTTATAATTTTTGATGTTACGCTAAATGTAAACTTTTGCCGGTTTCGAATAATTTATACAAGATGTTCCGAATATTTTATATAAGATGTTTCTTCTAACTTGATTATCTAAGATATCTTCGTTGTTTTTAATGATACGAGAAAATATCGAAGGAAAATGTTGTTTGATTCGAAGGGAGCACATATTATGATGAGTAAAAAATTTTACAATTTATATAATTTTTATTCTAGCCTAAAAAATTGACACCGAGGTGTTTCATACTCTTACTGACACAGATGTAGAGAGTTTGATAAGCGAAGTGGGTACCAAAAGAAAATTTTTGAACAAATATCAAAATTTTAAGAATTCTCTATCTGATGTGCTTCCTGTTACTGATAAGGTAAGTTGTACTTAAGATATCAACAAGCATTTCCCGTCTGTGTGCAAATAGAAATTGTGTATATGCGTTAAGAAAAGTCCATTTCGATCCTTTGAAAATCTTGAAATTCATTTCCGCGCGCGTTGATCAACACACATAGATGACTTGTCGTATGTAGATAAGTCCGTACAAGCTGCACGGAAAGTGAAAAGATTAATGAATGAATGAATGAATGAATGAATGCACGTTGATAAATGCATAGATATCTTAAGACATCTCTCTGTGTGTGGTTTGCTAAATATTTTTGTAAGTATACTATTACAAATTTTATGAGATTTTGATACAAACATCTTTTTAAAAATATTATATTCGATATTAGTATAAAAAATTACTGTTGATTAATGGAGATAAGTGTTAAAAAAAGTTGTATCAAAATCTCATAAAATTTGTAATAGTATGCTTACAGTATTTAGCAAGTGAAATAGTAATAGCATACTTACAAAAATATTTAGCAAACCACGCACGGAGAGAGATGTTTTAAGATATCTACGCATTTATCAACGTGCATTCATTCATTCATTCATCATTCATTCATCATTCATTCATTCATTTTTTCACTGAATTTCCGTGCATACGGATTACTACATACGATAAGTCATCTGTATGTGTTGATCAACGCGCGGAAATAAATTTCTAGATTTTCAAAGGATCGAAATGTTCACTGGAACTAATTGTAAGAGAAATAATTGAAGAGTTCTCGAATATTTAATAAATATATACTTTCATTATTTTCACTTTAAATACGCAAAAAAATTCTCTGATTACAGTATACTTACATTTAGAAACTTGAATTTGTGTCATTATAAAACAATTCAAAAATAAAACGACTGATTGAATTTATGAAAAATTGTTGCATATAAATTTTCGCATAATTTGAACAAGTTTCCAAAATTTCGAGTTATGCGAAAAATATTTGGATTTATGGTAGCGCTGATTTTTAACTCAGTTTTCAAAATTTAAAAATCAAGAACAAAATGACGTTCTGGTTTCTGTATTCTAAAAATTTTTTTACACTTTCATTTTTAGATTATTAATGAGATAATCTTGGATACTGACTGGACTTTACGTAATACGACAATTTCGTCGGTATCTGATGTAAATCCAAATCCATCAACTTCTTTACTTTCGCTATCTGATATAAATCCAAGTCCATCAACTTCCAATGTTCTATCAGAAGACGAGGAAATTCGGACTGATGGAAAAAAGTGTTTAAATAAAGTTACAGTGGGTTTACCACATAAAATATATGCTAATCAAAATTGTAATTCTGTAAGTTATATAGAATTACATACATTTAAGAATCAATAAACTAATTTTTCTCATTATAAGTACACTTTTTTCTATTAGACTGTTCGTAGACTGTTAAACACCACTGATGAAGGACAACTTATCAAGGCTAGTTATGGTAAAAACAGCATTTTTTTGAGAAATAAACTGGCAGAGCTTATAGTTAAGCATGAACTAGTAGGAAATAAAGACGCTAGGTACACAACAAATACATTTATCATTAATATATCATAATATTATATAACATATGTTATAATATAAATAATAATCATTACATTCTGACATATCAAATATTTTTTTAGAATCACGACTGAAAGATTTACTCAACTGGCAAAGGAAATATGCGAAGAGTTTTCACACGAAAATTCAAGTATTTATTATGTACCATACGTAAATGTAAAAGGAAAACCTAAAGCAGCTCGAGGGAAATTATGGAGTGCTTATACATACTTAAGAAAACTTTATAAAAAGCTAGGTCTTATTAATACTTCTACAGAAGGTAAAATAAATAAAAAGATTATTTACTAACGAAAGATAGGAATAATTTTTATAATTACACTTTTTTAATTATTATTATTAGATATTATTTATAGATTTTTTGAAATATATGCATCTAAAAACGTTAGCTAAGAAAAATGCAGTTTCTTTACTTATACGCGATAGAAAATTTTATATATATACAATTTTATATATATACAAGTAGGTACTTAAGTATTTTTATTTTTAATTATTTTTATAAACGTAAAAATGTTATTTTATTTTTTAGGTCAAGAAAAAGAAGTCCACTTAGCGAATCTTTTAACAGACGTGGAAGCAGAAGATTACATATTATGGTTACAAAATAATTCAGAACCATTTACAACAGTTCAAGAATATTGGAGTAAAACTGTAGTACAACGAAAGGCAGTGAATAATGGGACTATACATGAGTATTTCAACAAATTTCCTTGCCTCAAATTACCTTTGGAATATACCTTGGTAAGAAAATTAAAGTTAGGGATAAATATTTGTATTTACCTAAATTTTGTTTTTTAATTAAATGTTACTATAATATGGCTCAATTAGAATAAATCAATAAATAAAACAAGGGCAACGAGCCAATTATAATATAAGATCTTTAATAAACGTATATATACAATATTCAAACGTTTCGACACCGATCGGGTCATTTTCAATGTAAAATAACAAAACATCGTACATACATTATCAGAAATTTAGTTAAAATATATTGTCCACTGAGAATTTGGTTATATTCATAAAATGTGGTCCATATGTAAAACTATCGAAGAGAACAAATCTCACTTATCGCAATTCTACCATCTCATATTGTCTCAATGATGTAATGTAGACAACGGTAGGAACTCACAGTTAACAAAATTATATTATATTTAATAAAAGTTATGTTTAATAAAAATTAATAAGCCATAATGCGCATGAATATAACGTTTTGACTCAACGATGTCAAGCGACGTTATGACCGTTTTTGTTTTTTAGTTGGAACAAGACTTTGACTTTCACTATTCCGATAAAAAAAACTGTTTGCTTTCTAAATGGTCGCAGATTGCTACAGCGCTGTTGAAATTAGCAGAAAACAAGACGGATTCTTACTTAAAGGAACTTGTTAAAGAATATAAAGAACAGTTCCCAAATAATAATCCAGAAGATAGTAAGTTTAAATGTTGCGTAAGAAATATATTATTTTTTTTTTAATTGTCATTTGTGTTTTAAAGGTTGCCCTAAAGAAATATTTGCCTTGAGCATTTTGCCCTTATTTTTTCCGTGCAGTTACTTAAAATGTAAGAGGGCAGGCACAAATAGATGGAGGCCTTCAAAAATTGAAATGAGAAAGGGATTTTTACTTCACGTGAAGGTATTTTTTGTATACTATTTTAATATATTTTTACATAAAAACACATAAAAACACATATTTTCAGATTGCTGGCGACTTACAAAGGGAACTACAGACACGACGGGACAAACTCGCCAGTTTTCATTTGACGGCACAACCGTTACCTATCATTGTTGGCTCTAATATTAACACTATAGAAAGTTGCTACGTTAGTGTGAACGATATTTTATATAAAGTAGACACACCACTTCGGGCCATAGACCTGTGCTTCAAAATTTTTCATGTTATGAATGCCAGTTACCCTCCAGAAGCTGAAACTGCATGGACATTTATTGAGCAACTTGTGTACAAATTCCCGAAAACCAAAACGTATGTTTCTGTTATTTCTTTGATGTCAGATGTTGTGAAATTTAATAGTTAGAACTGAGTTTTAAGCTAGAATTAACATGGTATTCTTAAGTATTATATAATATTTTGACTGAAAAGTTTTCATTTAAAGTTACATTTTGATATTCTTAAGTGTTTTGACTGAAAGGTTTTAATTTAAAGTTACATTTTGATATTCTTAAGCGTTTTGACTGAAAGGTTTTCATTTAAAGTTACATTTTGATATTCTTAAGCGTTTTGACTGAAAGGTTTTAATTTAAAGTTACATTTTGATATTCTTAAGCGTTTTGACTGAAAGGTTTTAATTTAAAGTTACATTTTGATATTCTTAAGCGTTTTGACTGAAAAGTTTAAATTTAGAATTACATTTACATATTTTTAAGTATTTCGACTTAAAAATTTTAATTTAGAGTTAAAATTTTGATATATGTAAGTGTTTTTTTAATGTAAAATTATTAGATATTAATGATGATTTGTTTTGTTTGTGATCAAATATTTTTACTGCCAAAAACATTGATATACCATTTGAAGCATGAGCATGGGCGCCTGGACCAATTTAACTGTAAAGAAGATAACTGTAAAAGATCATTCATTAAGTTCATTAAATTCATTTAGAAAACATATTGCCAGTGTGCATGAAAGTTTACTAAATCCAAATAATTCTAACAAAAACAGCAAACAAGACAATAAAATTGAATTTCAGACTAATTCCCAAATACCTATGCAGTTGAATACTAACAATTTACAAGAAGTTCCCTCTCTTCTCGAGACGTTAACTACATTTCATGATTCATTGAGTAGTAACCACAATAGCAGCATAATTCTATTTATTGCAAATTTATATAATAACTCATTAATTCCTAGAAGTTTTGTTCAAGAAGTTGTCAACTCATTAAAAAATATATTCTGTTCTGGCGTTATATGTGATATAAAACAAGTGGTTTCTAATAGGTTACAAAGTTTAAACGAAGATCTCGATATTATTAATACTGTAACGAGTATGTTTGAAACATTAGAAAATTCTTTTAATCATGTGGATACTGAATATAAGCGATTACAATACTTTAAGTCTTCAGGACAATATATACCCCCACGCAGCTTTGTAATTGGACAACGAACAATTGAAAAACGTATTAATGGTAATGTAATTTTAGAACCTGCGCTAGTGTTTGGTCAAATTGTTGAAATAAGACAAGTCCTCACTTTATTATTTCAGAGAGCAAATTTTTTACATTTAATGAAAAGTCACTATAATGAAATGATGTCAAATAATATTGTTTACAGTAATTTTGTTCAAGGTCAGCTGTGGAAGTCACAAGTTTCATATTTTGGTAATAAAACTGTGTTTCCAATGTTCATTTATTTTGATGATTATGAAACCGGTAACGCACTTGGTTCTCATTCAGGCAAAAATAAATTAGGAGCTGTGTATTTCTCGCTACCTTCAATTCCACAAGAGTTAAAGTCATCGTTGACTAATATTTATTTATTTGCATTGTTTAAATCAGAGGATAGAAAAACTTTTGGAAATGCGGCAGTATTTGGTGAGCTTATATCAGAAATCAGAATGCTAGAAGAAAAAGGCATTACCATTAATATAAATGGATCAATAGAAAGAATTTACTTTAAGTTAAGTTTAATCATAGGCGACAATTTAGGAATGCATACGTTGTTAGGATTAACTGAAAGTTTTTCTTCTAACTTTAGATGCCGCTTTTGCAAGATCAAAAAAGTTGATTCATATTATATGTATATTGAAGATGAAACTTTACTTCGTACACATGAAAACTATGAACATATAATTATAATACAAATGATGTATCAAAAACTGGTATAAAGGAACCGTGCATATGGCATCAACTCAATAATTTCCATCTTACACGAAATTATTGTGTTGATATGATGCATGATCTCTTTGAAGGTGCGTGTAATTACAGCTTAATGTGTTTATTGCATAATTTAATTTTTGTTTTAAAGTTGTTTTCATTACATACTTTAAATGAAAGAATAAAATGTTTTGGTTATAATGATACTGAAATTTCTAACAAACCACCACCAATTACGTCTGACAATTTAAAAGAAAGAATACGAATGTCAGCAAGCGAAATGCTTTGTTTCTTTAGATATTTAGGCGTTATGATTGGAGACCTAATTCCCGTTAATTTACCTATCTGGGAGGTATGGTGTACTCTAAGAGAAATTATTGACGTAGTAACTGCCCCAAATATTCATTTTTCGGAACATGTTCGTTTAAAAGTTGTAATTGAGGAGCACAATAATTTATATGTGCAATTTTTTGGACGATTAAAACCAAAACATCATCACCTTCTTCATTATCCTACAGTATTAAAAATGTCGGGACCTTTAGTTCATCTTTGGAGCATGCGTTCAGAACAAAAACACCGCGAATCTAAAATGATTTCAAATGTTTCGTGTAATTTCAAAAATATTGCATACACATTGGCGGTGAAAGCGCAACTAAAATTATGTCATCAATTATTGTCCAATTCAGCTTCTAATATGGTGTTTGGGGAAATAGAGCCATTAAATTTTGATTTATATATTAAATATTTTTCAAACCTCGATAGTGGTAAATTACATCAAGTAAAATGGATCAATGTTAATGGTACAAAATATATTTTTGACACAATTCTGGCATTAGATTGTTCGGAAAATATGCTTCTTTTTGGTGCTATTAAATATATTGTTCTGTTTTCCGAAGTAGAAATATACTTTATATGTAATATTCTTAGATCTACGGCATTTGATAGGCATGTTCATGCATATGAAATTGTATGTTCAACAATAAATGAAACAGACTTCCTAATCGTTAAAAAATATTCAGAACTTCACGATTACGGACCTTGTTTATTAACGAAAACTTCAAATAAATATTTAATATGTACGAGGTGGGCCATATAATATATTTTGATATGTAGTCCTTGTCTGTATTTATACAAATTATTTTTTTACTTATAAAGCCCATCTCATAAGTTTGTAATGTATAATACAACACTTCATTTTATATTTAAATATATCTTATTCATTTATAAATATGTACTTTTTAGCACTTATCTCCGTTAATCAACAATTTTTATTACTAATATCGAAAACTTTTGTAATGTGTAAACTTTTGTAACGTTTGTAATGTGTACAACTTCATTTTATATCTAAATATATCTTATTCATTTATAAATATGTTTGTTATTACTTCCTCACAGTACAAATTGTAAAAATATCCTCTACAATTAAATGTAGAAACATGTAAAATGCCAGATGATTATTACTATTAATTTTGTTTAAAACTTCTACAATTTTAAGCAATCGATATTTTATTTTGCTACATAGTTTTACATTATGATTTCTTTGTAGAAGTTTGTTCTATAAGTTGTTGTAATAAATGCTCTACAAAAGCATTTATAGACCTGCAAGTTGAGTTAAATATTGCTACAGGTTGTTATTATATAGTTTACATACGTGCCTGTAAATACTTACTTCAACTTGTTACACGAAGTTCTATTAAATGTGACAGATTTAATTTACATACATGGCTGTGAATACTTACTACAACTTGTCACACGAAGTTCTATTAAATGTGACAGATTTTTTAAGTTAACTGTTCCTATATTTTCACAACAAATGCAATAAATTGCAACAAAATTATTTAAAATTATTACACTTTTTAGATTTTGTTAATACTGCAATATTTTACAATCTTAAGTTTAGCAGTTTGTCAATTGATTTAAGACAGTTTTCTTTGAACAATCTTTTAGACTCATTTACTACAAATTATCTCTGTCCCTATTTGTACTATTATTTGTAGAAAAGCACTCTCCAATTGTATTATTTGATGCTACATTTTTTTCTCAGTGTAGACGATCCACCAGCTCGTTGGGATCGTCCCAGTGCACGTAATCGATCCTGTTGTCGTTCTGTGTCATTGCGCGAGGTAATCCCTTTCCAGATTTCTTCTTCTGTTTCTTGGGTGTGACAAACACCAACGGCGCAATTACGTGTTTGTACTTATATCCCCTGTTGCTCAATACTCGGCCCTGCGAATGATGCTTGTGCTTGTGCGCGTTCGTCACCAACAGCATGCTCTTTTACTTATGCATATCGTCTTCCGTGTAGAGGGCATCGTCGGGAATTCTCTTGAAAATCAACTCGTAAAGACCGGGTGTACCGATGTATCGTACGCCATCGATAATTATGTTGTCCACGTCATCAACGTCGAAACGTTTATTGTCAAACATCAGTCCATCCTTGTGTAGATAAACGCCGTACATATGACCTATACCGCTCTCTTTATCTTGCGCTCCCCTCAGGACAGCCTCGACGTACTTTTGACCCAGCGGGCCCAAGCTGGCTCGTAACGCCTCTCGACCTTCCGATTTCGATCTTGACCTTTCTCGTTTGCAGCCGATTTTGAACCTTCGTCGCTAGCGAGTCTTCCGTCGTTTCGAAAACGTTCTCCAACGACTCTATCGTCGGTACAATTTTGGCACGCGGGTGGAGGTTATCGGTTCGTGCGACCGATCTGATTTATGCAGAGACGTGGAAGGCTCGAACGTTTCGCTCGCTTCTTCTCCCTCCTCTTGTTCCTCCTCCTTCCTCTCACGTTTAGGGGCAGACGCTGCATCTTCGTCGCGCGATTCTCTCTTCGTCGCGCGCTCGCCGAGGTTGTCGACGAAAAGTCGCAGCGGCTCGATAAGAGGTTTAAAATGTCTATCCAATGCGATGCCCTCCTCGATTCTATCAGTCTTCAGAGCGCGATGTTTCTTGCGGATCGACTCGCTCGTCTTCTCGATCCCCCTCGCGATTTTTTCACGCTCGCGCACATCTGCCATGTTCGACTCTCTCTAAGTATCGACATCGACTGGTTACGTTACGGTATCGTGAACTCGTTAAATCCTTTTCTGTATCGTTCATTTGTTAGCGCACTGTATTTGTCTATCACTACGAATCCATATTTTTGTTGCCAACAGTCGCGGCACAACGAGCAAAATTCGTCGTATGACATGTCGGTATTCACATGATCGTTGTAAACGTGTTTCAAGTTGGTACCGTCCTGTTTGAAGAGGATCAGAAGGTTCGCGTTGTCACGTACCAGATGTTTAGGTATCCTCGCGTACGTCTGGCAGAGATAGAAGCAGTCGACGTTCGCATGGCGACCCCTCGAAAAGTATTCTCTCACTGCATCCTGCTTGTCGCATGCCACGTCATCAAAGATAAAAATAGAATTTGGACGCGCCTCGCTCGGTGAAACGACGTCGCTGTTGTTGGAGAACGTAAAATAACCGATTTCGTCGATAGACGTAAACAAATTTTCGAGATATCGATACTTTGGCTGTTGCAACGATTTCGAGTAGACGTACACGTTCTCGAAACGTATACCGTTCGGACTCTCGAGTAAGCTTATGAGAACGTTGGTTTTACCGCAATTCGACGGGCCGCAAATGATCGCGCGTATAGTACTCGGCAGTATTTCGCCGTGCTTGCGCTTCCCCATACCGCTTCCCATTATTCGCGATTTCGCGTCGCAGTTCGTGACGTGTATTGTCCGCAGTTGCAGCACGAATTTCATTCTCGAACTACGGGCTGTGCGCTCTCAACCGCCTATTTAAAGGCGCGCGAATCCACGAGTCACACAGTAATAAAATGTATCTCGCGCTGTATCATCCTTCCGACATTCTGGATTTGAGCGCCGAGCAGTTGCAGTATATACCGAAGGTCATACTCTTACGCGTGTACGGCGACTATATCGACCACGTATGGGACAAATTTCCAGAACACGTGAAGGTGGATTCGGATGTTCGAACGTATCGTCGCTGCAACGTGCACTACAATCAGCCGTGGCAGCGGATACATATTGACGGTCCAGCACCGAAAATAAAAGACTGTA
>NW_017257981.1:28536-29401 GCF_001594055.1 Mycetomoellerius zeteki
TGGAGCGGCCAGCGTGGTGAAAACTGTAAACGACAGCAAAGCCGCGCGACGTCAGCTCGAGGAGCTGCAACGTCATGATCGCGCCATGGAACAGGGTCGCTGACTGTATCTCGATCCGCACAAATACGGACGCGGAGTGTATCTCAGCCCCTACAAACGTGGGTAGGGCGTAGCAGCGAAGAAAAAAAGAACGCCAAAGAAACGATAAAAATGCCCTCGGGTGCAACTACCAACGTATTGGACCTGCTTGCGAGACGTATGCGCATACCGTACTTTAGAGGTATTTTCATGCGTAACGCGTTACCGACGAGCGGCGCGCGTCGAAACGAAAGCGGTATCATGAATCTGTACGATGCGACGGGATCCGGTACTCATTGGGTAGCGTACGCGAAGAGGAAAAACCGCGTCGTATACTTTGACAGTTTCGGTAATCTTCGACCGCCCGAGGAACTGGTGCGATATTTCGGGATCGATGTTACGACGATAGAATACAATCGCACGTCCTATCAGACGTACGATCAGAGCTTCTGCGGACAGATGTGTCTGTGGTTTCTACGAACGGTAGACGATTATGAATTTAAAAAGCTCGACTAGGTGCCGTGAAATCTCAGTATTGCTCGAACGCTTTTTCCATCATGTCGTTGACACTTACACTGAGCGGGAAGAGCAGCCTCCTCGCGGCGGACTATTTCCTCGCCATAGATTTGAGTGACAGTGATTACGAGCTCGGTCTGATGATTTTTGAGACTTATCACACGATACCGAACGTAAACGAGTCAAACAATAAATTTTATTTCGACAAAGACGACGCAGAAATTACAATTCCCAAGGGTTCGTACGAAGTTCGAGACATAAATGAATTTTT
>NW_017257981.1:29538-30192 GCF_001594055.1 Mycetomoellerius zeteki
AATATCCGATAACCATCCGTGCAAACTACAACACGATTAGATGCGAGATTAGATGCGCCTACAGAATAAACTTTGACAAGCCCAACAGCATTGGATCGCTGTTGGGATTCTCGTCGAAGCGTATATTGCAACCGCGAAAATGGCACGAATCCGACGTGTCGATCAACATAATAAACGTAACCGCGTTATCCGCGCAGAGTGTAACGTGACCGCGGGCGCGTACAGCAACGGCAAAGGTGCACACACGATACACGAATTTTCCCCGAGCGTGTCACCGGGATATAAGATATCGGAAAGACCCGCGCAGATCATTTACTTGCCGATCACCGCACGGAGCATTACGGATCTAACGATACGCGTCGTCGACCAGAACGGACGATTGCTCGATTTTCGAGGAGAAGAGATCACCGTCAGATTGCACGTGCGACGGCGAACGCGAGCGTGAGATGCTTGTATTGAACGGCGCGGAGCCCACGCAGAGAGATAACGAATTCTTTACAAGGCCGGTGACGTCACACGATAACACTCGCTCACATACCTGCATCAGGAAGAAGAAGCTCAGCGCGAACATTGAATTTTTAAAATCTTTGGGATTCGCAGTGCGCAACTTTCGAGATGATTGATATCTTGAATATTACCGGTGAGCCGATCTTT
>NW_017257981.1:30325-30543 GCF_001594055.1 Mycetomoellerius zeteki
GTCGAAGGAAGATTGACGGTGAAAAAGAAAAACGATCAGACGCCAACGACGCTTTTAAATAATTGTGTGGTATTCATGTTTGATGAAATTCGATATGAACTCAACGGAGATTGACCGCAACAAAAACGTGGGCGTAACTAGCACGCTCAAGAATTACGTATGACAAATCTTTGATTGCGCTGAACGCTGGATGGAACACTAGATCTGACACAGAGGAA
>NW_017257981.1:30908-32660 GCF_001594055.1 Mycetomoellerius zeteki
TTTGAGTAACGTGAAACTTTATTTAAATTCAACGTTTTATTCGTAAGACAATTTAAATCTGGATTTTGGTAAAAAGAAATACACCGTCCTGTTTGATATGTACGCCCGTTTTCGTAGAGCATATTATGGAATCGATTGCTTCGAAACGCTACTCAACGTGCTCTCATTTACCAAGGAAGGACCTTTTGTGGTCATTGATTGCTCGCGACAAAACGAATCCGTCAAGAGTGCCACTGTGGACGTACGCATAGAATTTGACTGCAAGGAGAATGTGCCTGCAAATACTACAGCCTATTGTCTCATCATACACGATCGCGTGGTTCAGTACAATCCGTTGACCAACGTTGTGCGCAAAATCACCTAAGTGCACCTAAGTCTCCGACACGCTATAAAATATATGATTTATCGAAATCGACCGCAGTCTTCTTCTCGACGACATCTCCGTGCCAACGTTCGTGGATCTACAAGGATTCATCGTTAACAAGAGATTCGTCGTGAAGGAAGCGGCGGTTCTGAGAAAAGGAGCTATTCTCTCTCATTACATTTTTACATGCCCAATGTCATGGAATTGCTTGACAAAATCCGAAAAGTATTGCGCTTCCTGGTTGAGTGCTTATCACCATGGATTGCAATGGGAAGACGGGACGATCCCGTACAGCATGGTGAAACAATCTGATTACCATAACTGTAATTGATGTGGAAGAGAAGGACGCCAATAAGGCCCTCGTATACATCAAGGGACATGAAAAACGTGAATGGTTGGTGGATATACTCAATAGCGGTGACTTGACCGTTGAGATTCTGTATGCCGATTACGAAGATATAGATTCATTACATAATCTAGATGTTACTAATACTATGCGATGTGGAAAACATGTTAAGAATTGCGCTTTACAAAATGTATTTAAAATATACAACTGGTGGTCGCAACGCCAAAAGGAATTGTATCGAGTTTAAAAATAAAATTAAGATTTTTTTTTTAAATATATATTACCTTTCCTTTCCTTGTAGTTAAGAATTAGTTAATAATAGTTGCTCAGTAGAGAGTAGTAGTACGATATAATATGTATTGAATTAGTTGATAAGAAAGTGCGTTTGACCATTTGCATTACATTAATAAAAATATTATCATAATTAGCTACTATGTTATATTACATTCATAAAAATATATTATCATAATTAGTTACTAAATTATGTCATTAAATATCACATCTATTTAATTAAATCGCATGCGAGAAGAAAACGTGGGAGAGAGCGCAATGGAAGAAAGAGGGAATGATATGAAAAGTATAGGACTGCAACGAGTGAGAGAGAAAGAACAAAACTCTTCTACCTCAGACTCCGGTGACGAGCCCCTCCCTCGGACCCTGTGTGGCATTTCCCACACGCGTGCACACCGCATATACGTATTATAAAACATAGTTATTTAGAACCCGCCTATCTATTCTACTTTCCTGCAAAAAACTATCCCCTCCCTCACAATGTGTTTGTGGTACGCAATCGGTTTAAGAGCTATACGCAATCTTTACACGTTCAGTATTGCTTTAACCACTTGTACGAAAAAGTTCAACAGCAGCAGCAGCAGCAATACTCCGCTGTAGGAAGCAACGCACGAAAAAATTATTACGTTCCACTTCAGAATATTGATGAAACTCCTTCATTTACGAAAAAATGTGTCAAGTAAGTTTAAGAATCGCCCATTTTTATACTTCTTTCAAATTATCTATTTAATTAATTATTTAATGTTTCTTT
>NW_017257982.1:0-1264 GCF_001594055.1 Mycetomoellerius zeteki
AGAAATCGGCATGATCACATACACGGTAACAACGCATTCGTTAACATGCTTTATCACAGCCATAGTAACAAAAAAATGGAACGATAAAGTTTTCACAGTTGTTCAACAGACTTAACAGCAGATATGTCGTTAATCAATCTGTTATACAAATAATAATGTCATTACAAAATTTATTTTTCTTAGTAAATAGCGTTTTTCTTATTGTTTATGTGAGTTTTAAGATAATCTCAGCTACACCTTTGCAAGATCACAAACTCAAGACTCACACTCTCTGAGATCAATAAAAGAATCACTCGTGCAAATTCATCAGAATGCATCAGACAAATTTCCACGATTGGACAAGGTTGCGTCCATTTATCACTTATACTTAATGCTAGTAACGAAATGCAATTAAAAAAACAAAATGTTTAGAACATTTCGTTATAAATTTCGTTATATATTGATTATAAAATAAAAATATTTGATTATAAAAAAAAATATTTTATTATAAAATATATGGCAAATATTCATGCAAAAATAGACATATCTTACGATTTCTATTCTCGTCGAGGCGCATTGTCTTTAAGACAAAGACGAATTATGTTCTAAAAGCACCAGCCTTAGCCGTCTTAATTATAAAAGTTTTTATCGTATTATCCTTTAGCTTGGCGAAATCTTCTGTCTGCGTCACCTCCGTCATATGATTTAAGGCGAATTTGAAGCAGAATTCTTCTAACTCCTAAAATATTACCATTGGCATTTAATTATTGCAGATAAAGATATATGGTACGTATAAAGTGTAGATAAAGGTATATGGTATGTATGCACATATAAAATATAACATAAGGCAATAAGACGTAAGTAAATTGGCCAATCACAGTAGAGAACGTAAGGTTGCCTTATATTCTCTATTGTAATCGGCCAATTTGTTTATTGCTTACTGCCTTACATTTTTCGATGTGTTTCTAGCTAAACACATATTACAGTTAATAAATATTGATAGTGGGAGTCATGTAGCTTCATGCTCTAAACTAAGTGATCTGTGGATCCGGGTTCGATTCCGTTTGCGCCCCATATATAAGTTTTTTTCGCGTTTAAAGAGAACATCACTCCACTTAAAATTAAGAACTAATTTGTGTCTGTACTTAAAGAACAGTATCGCTGTATATTAGGCCTGTTCTTTTTGGCTGAACTTTTTCATCTTTCTTTCTCTTTTTTCCTCCTGGAGAGAAAAGGAAGAAAGATGAACCAGTGCCAAAGTTCAGCCAAAACGAACAGGCCTATT
>NW_017257983.1:0-312 GCF_001594055.1 Mycetomoellerius zeteki
ATAATTTAATTATAAAATAAAATTTTATGTTAATATATTGGAATGCTAATATATATATTCGCTTTTATATTTTAAAAATTATTACTTCTTACCTCTTCTAGTCCAGTGCGTCGCTTGAAATCAGCTATGTGACCCCCTACGTCATCCTCTTCATGACCAAAGCACTCGCGTATTTCCAGATGACGAGTGATTATATTTTTTAATCTCTCGTCACCACTGCAATGCCCCAGTTTGTGCATAATGCACATTAACGTACTGGAGCATTCACCCACAAAATTTCCAAAAATGGAATAATTTTTCTCGTTATTATCT
>NW_017257983.1:682-17180 GCF_001594055.1 Mycetomoellerius zeteki
TTTTTTTGCATCTTCTTACTTGAAAGGATTCTCACACCATATTAGTCTACGACTGATAAACATTAAACCTTTCAACAAAAAACGATACAATAGAAATCATACAACTCACTTGACCAACAATATTACCTGGCTTTTGTTAGTTTTTCCTTCTTCAGGATTTGCTTCGTCATGAAGAAAAAATCATGACAAACATAACTCCCTTCGCTTAAAACTTTTCTCACGTTTATCAATATAGCTAATATTTCATTTTTATATTCTATAAATTTCACTATATCACGTTAGTGATATTCCTTTAGAGTATACACAAAAGTTTTAGAAAAAAAGAAGATAAAAAATTTTCTTGCAATGTCGTTACCCAACCCGATTTAACATCTTTTGTCGTACCTTTGTCTCTTTTAAACATTAATAAATTTTTTAAAAAACCAACAAACGCAATCGTAAATTTACTTTAAATCGAGTACGCTTTATAAATTTTTTTGTTTTTAATTTGTTGTTTATTGATGTAGTATTTCTTATTCGATAGGAACTTCCCCATGCTAATCCAATTCTTTTTTTCCTTATGGTTTATTGAGAAAGAATTTTTTTCTCTTTTCGGTTTGTTAAATTCCTTCCAATGTTATTTTATAAAAAGCAGGAAAAGAATAGTAAAACCGTTTATTGAGAAAGAATTTTCTCTTTTCGGTTTGTCAAATTCCTTTCAATGTTATTTTATAAAAAAACAGGAGAGGAATCGTAAAAACTGTTCGTTCCTGTTCATTCTCATTTTATCTCGTTCCTCTTCCTTCCCGACTTCTATGTTGTATAGATTATTTTAAATTTTTAAGAAAAATTTAGAGAAAATTTATGTTTTTTCATTTTTTTTTCATCTGCGCGCGCAGAATAATTTGATTATGTAGCGCTGGAGAGGGAAACAATGTCGACGGTGCTATCGAAAATCCGTTTCATTCGAGTCTCGTCGTCCGCAGCTTCAGCTTCGAAAGCAAACAAGTACTGTGCTTCTTGTGTTTTTGATTGCCATCTTAGTTTCACTTGAATTTGGTATTACTGTGGTGTAAGAACAATGGCCAGTCCAAAAAATAATTCGAACATGGGACTGCACTTCATCCCCGATTCTAAGATACGTAATGACGACGAGAGAAGAAACGCTCGATTTCATATGTTGTTAATAACATCGTATGGTCTTAACAATTCTCATACGAAGACGATTCATGTAGGATTGCAAAGAACGAACGAAGAAATCTTCAAACCTCTTGTAAAATTAACCTGACACAACGCGGATGGAATTTATTTCGACACCGAGTGCTGGCAACTATTTCAAGAACAGCTTGGACTCATGAACGAGTATTTAACCAGCGATAACAGAGTGAAACCTAACTTTGTTATTATAAAAAATTACACCATCAACTTTACCACGTCTTACGGAGCAAAATCCATATTGTTAGCCTGTAAAGAAGAAGAGGAAAATTCCAAGGAAAACCTTCCTAAAGAAGAGGACGTGCTCGATTCAACTCCACCAGCGAAGAAACGAAGAACATACGCAGCGGCAATTGTAATGCAGAAAACTATCTTCCTCGGACTGCAAAGCATTGTAAAGTGCATCGTTTAAGACAATTAAGATGCACGTTTAAAACAATTAGAATCACTATCCGATAATGTTAATAAGTGTGCTCTATACTTAAAATAAGAAATCGAACTGAAACTACCTATAAGTTTTATTAATCAAGAAATTATAAAATTATCGTTACGAGGTAATTACGAAGATATAAGCGTAATGTACGTACACAAATTAACGACTTAACTTTTCTCGATATGTATTTCAATATAATATTTTTGGAATTAACTTCATTAAGATATAACGAAATTATTCATATAATTCTCTCGAAGCGGGAATGTTTCGCTTAATTTTTCTAAAAACTTTTTTAGTTTATTCCCGTGTAAACTATGTAAACCCTCGTTTCTTAATCATTCATACCCTCTAATAACCAACTTTCTTCTCTGCGTATTTCCATGTTATATATGTATAACATAGACTTTAAAATAAAGTACAAGATGTACAATACACCTTTCTTAAAATCACTGTCATACATCATAAAAATCATACTCTTACTCGAGCGAGTGAATCATCACACCGGAGACGACTCGTCAGTTGAACATGTTCATTCCTGTTTTACTTAGCCTTTCTCCCAAGTGAAAGCGAGAGTCTCGAAAATGTTCGTAAAAAAGTACCCATAAATAATAAACGTCGGTACGTCGATGACAAAGGGTCACGATAGCAAAAAACGACCTTCAGAGTAAAGAGTTTCATGGTATTCATGTCCGTACCTTCCCCTCTCCCTGACAAAAAGATGTCTCGGGGTCCTATTTTACAGAGTCCCCATTATTCCAGCCGAACCTGTCTAGGCCACGCCCATTACGTCTGGGGAGGCGTGGAGGGGGTTTGAAAACATAAAATACATTTTTCTCCGTTTTTTTTAAAGATATAAATACAAGATATACACAGAATATCGATATTTCAAAAATAAGAGGACGTCGATAAATTTTTATCTCAAAGATAACTTCTCTAATCGAAGCTTAACCAACTTGAAGTCAATCTTCTCTTATTTAAAACGGCACAAAAATTTTCTGAAACACATCGATTTTCTTTTCTCCACGTTCTCCGAATTTTTTTATATTTTAACTTTATTACTTTACATAGGAAGAAGAATAGACAACTCTCTCAACCTGTGTTTCTATCATATGCTTAATATGGAGGCGCAGACTCGCTGTTTTGCCCGGGTACCGAAATACCTCTATCGGACCGCATTGCGCGTGGGTGTGCTCGCTGGTGGATAATAACCGGTAAAATCTTACCGGTTTCACAACGCATGCTTCCTCTCGGCCCCGTCCGCGTCTTATATGAATATGCCTGTGAATCTTTTCTCGCTCTCGGCGTCCTCGCTTATTTAAGACGCGCGCGATGCGCTGCAGCTACTCTGTGCCCTACAGCACGATAGATTTACGGATAAACGTACGATTTTTTCCTTTCAACAGGCGCATTGAACTGGTATGAAGTCTGTGAGCATCCTAGGAATGATCGTTCTATCGCGCGATGAATGATAACGCTCATGACGTCCATAATAATTCGCGTAACGTATCGTTTTGCTTTATGCAAGACGTTTCCGCGAAATTGCCGCTGCATATCAACATATTAGGCGATTCAATTGAATAACAGTCAGAGGTTTGAATTAATTTCTCTTTGGTGATCATTTTATCATAGCACTGTAATTAACGATTGTAATACCGATCGCAGTCGTTATAACTCGTGTCATAATTATTCGTTTGTTTTATATACAAGATATCTTCTTGTTACTCTTTTACATACTTATCTAGTCTTGTTAAGTACCAAATAATAAAATTAATATTATTGTTATTTCTGCATCATTGCTATATTTGTTATACAAAATTGATACAATTAATGCAATTAATGAAATGAAATAACAATCCGAAAAGTTTAATATTTTTTATTTTATATTAATGCAATTCACCTGGATTGTATTATTTATATAAAACAGGAAATAATTGTATACATTATATTAAGAGAAAAATTTAGGTAAATGTAAGGTAAATTGCAGAATAAAATTTATATTCATGTAAGATATATTACATTAAAAAAATTCACTAAATCTTTATACATATTTCTTTAAATAGTATTAAGTAAATATTTACTTAATAAAACAATAATAATTAAATCATTTTAATGGTTCTCTCTCTCTTCTTCGAATAAATATACGTTTACATTTAGTAAATATTTACTCATAACTGTTCAAATAAATTCTTATTAAAATTTATTAAATTTTATTAAAATTTAAATAACTATCTATTAAATTTTTTTTATGTGTATAGTGTATGTGTTATAGTTAATTGAGTGAAAAATTACGTATGTTATGAATTAATTATTAATATTAGCACGCGTAAAAATTGGCATATTATAAAGCACTTTCGTATTTCAAATGCGCCCAAGTGATGGAGAGATGTATCAGTTAGACAAATCTAATATCGATTATTAGAAATTTATAGGAAAATAACACAATGACAGGAAACCCTACCTTAACAACTCGAAGTTATTCGATAAATACTTTAAGAAATAATAGTTACCATTTTAATTTTTTCGATTTATTTACCTATAATAAAGTTCTTTATATACACATGCACATTCTTTTTTAAATATATTATATCAAAATCACTGTTGTAAAATTACATTTACAAATTGAGCAATAAAACATAAGGTCGATATATCACCTTATAAATAAAATAATATCTCTAATTTAGCGTTGCCGGATATTTTTATACGATTTTATCTCTTGATGACGTACATTTTTTAACTATAATATATATAAATGAAGATAAAAAATCAAAGGCTAAATATTTTTACAGTTGTATAGATTTGTTCGCATACAAATATGGGCTAATATGGGCAACACATTTTCTGGTTTTATAAGAATTGTATTATTTTACAGGAAAAGATGAAATTCTTGAGATTTTCGAAAATCTATTTGAGAAAATCGATCAGGTTGCAGCGTTTACCATAACATTAATATAATCTCCGAAATTATTCCAAGTATGATCCCATAAATTCGGATCGCCTTTACTGTCCCACGGAAGATTTCCGGGCCGAAGTGCGCTACTGTTGAACTTCTTCAGTTCGTCCTGCAGTTTTCTGACGATCGTAGGAAACCTTTGACATGAAAAAAGAACAGGTTGATATAATTACGAAGTTTGTTTAAAAATTAAAATAAAATAAAATTTCTTAACGAATTATATTGAAATAATATCGCGTTTCACTCACTGTTTAACAAGATTATTGTCTTCACAAGGATCCTGGTAGATATTGAAGAGACATGCTTCCTCCAATGGTTTGCAGATGGGCAGATTGTCATTCCGCGGCGGACACTTGATTAACGCGTTTTCACGTAACATCAAAACAACATCTGCAGTAATGCCTAAACCAACACTGGCGATGGCATTTGCCGTCGTACTGCTAATCACCCTGTCCACGTCATAGACCCATTCCCTACCAGATGGACCGTACCATCCATCCCATGCTCCTTTGTAAGTAGATCCTATGGAAAACCGAGTTGAATTGAATCAATATATACAGGGAAAGAATAGTTTTGCAAAAGTATCCAAAAATTTAGCTAGACACAGATTTGAAAATAATTTTGCCGGACTATTAACATAATTATGTAAAACACTCAAGCTGGTTGCTAAAATGTCAAAACTTTTTGCTGTATTGCTCATCATGCTTGAGTTTTCTATAATACATAATTCTAGAACAGCAAAATTATTTTCCGATCTGTATCTAGCTAAATTTTCAGATATTCTAGAAAAATTGTTCTTTTCGTGTATTTGTATATATACATACTTATCATTATTCCATATTTATATGTATTCCCAATAAACAAGAAATATATTAGAACATTTTAACAACATTGCAGCAACGTTGCTACAATATTGCTATGGATTTATATTTTACAATATAGAGAATGAAGAAGGAATACGATATGAGATACGTTTGTTGTCGTCCCATACATCACAGAAGTTTGCAGCAGTATTGTTGCAGTGTTTGCAACGTTACTGCAATATTGTTGAAACGTTGTACTGTTGCTGCAATATTGCTGGATTAATCTATGTTGTATGGGACGATTCCCAAATTTAGATTGTTATAGAACAAATATCTTTGTCCTTTTTTTACCTCGAATGAGCTTCCAGTCGCCAACCGTTATAGCGGACACATCATAAATATCGTCAATATTATGAAGAACGTTCGCGCGCGGTGACTCAGTATCTTCGCTAAGCGCATTCCACAGATCCATGCCGTCGACAGTTAAGTTCGATGGATCACCACCGGCGGCTGTTATAAGCGTCGGCAGCCAATCCGTAATGTGTAACATTTGCTTGCTTACGCGGCCAGGTCGCACCAGTCTGGGTGACCATATTAATCCCGTACCTCTGACGCCGCCTGCAATAACAGAATTAAAAAGATTTTTCATTTAAGAACATTAAAAAAATTAAAAATGACTTTTAAAACGTGAATTTTTAAATTAAATCTTCATAAGATATTAATTCAATAAAATCCTAATTTCGTGAATAATTCGCGGATTCTTAAAAACACGAATACACTAATTATGAATATAATTATAAAAAGTATATAGTTGAAAACAATTATTTTTAAAGATATTTTCCTTGCTGAGCCAATAAAATTTACTCGTTAATCAAGATATCTTAATATGTTAAAAATTTTGCATAATTATTTAATTTATTAATAGTCAAATAAAATTACCTTCCCAAAGAGTATTTTTGACCCCTCTCAGCGGCCAATTAGACGCTGCATTCAAATTAAATCCAACGGCAGGTCCACCGTTGTCCGACGAGAAGATGATTATACTATCTCGCAACATGTCTCTTTTACGCAAAGCTTCAACTACTTGGCTCACGGATTGATCTAGTTTGCTTAGCATACCTATAGCAAAATTTTAAGATTATCAATCTGTTTATCTTTAGTATACATTTTTAGTCGTCCTATTTCCTAAAAATTTTATATATTTTCTATTTAATCAACAGTCTGTTTTGTATTAACTCTCATTTCTATCCTTTAAACATTTTTACCTGCAAAACGTCTTCGATTGTAATCAAAGATATTGTTGAACTTAGCCACTTCCTCGTCCGGCGCCGGAAGCGGATTATAAGGGTTTCCGGAGTGCACGGCCGCGTGAGCCAAGTATAGGAACATCGGTCGACTAGAGTTGTGGTTATCAATTAATCTCACCGCCTCTTTCGTGAAAATATCTGTAGAATATTGACCGTGCAGATCCCATGCCGGTTGCATACCCCGTCTTATGTCCAATCCCCAGTAAGGCTGCGTTTTTATCACATTATTACGTTAAATAATAAAAACTATGCTTTTATTTAATATATGGTCGCTCACGTTTTCAACAGCCGTGTGATCGAAATAATCATGATGACCTGTCCAGAAGCCAGTATGAGTATCGAATCCCCTGTAAGTGGGGGTGTATTCCTTTTTGTAAAATCCTAGGTGCCATTTGCCGACAATGTGCGTGCTATATCCAAGCTCACGCAGATATTGCGGCAAGAGTTTCTCGTGAAGTGGCAATCCTCTGGGCTCCGCACCTTTGAGAACCTGAATTATTCAAGTCGGAATATTGAACTCAAAATTCTTCTTTATAATAACATATACCACTTTTTAACAAACCCAGTTAAAAATCTTGTCAGTTTTATTAACCCTTTTGAAAAGACATTTTGTAATTAAAAAAGAAAAACAATTTTTTTATTGATTTTGATCAAAAATGTCTTGAAGAATCTCCATATACATATATCTATCGATATTTGTATACATTATCAATATATATTATGCTATATGCATGAAAAGGACAGTTTTACTGAAGTATCTAAAAATTTAACTAAATACAGATCTAAAAATATTTTTTTAAATTATCGGTATAATTAACCATCTACATAATCATTAAGATGGCTAACCATTTAGTCCTACATTAATATAATGTAGAACACTCAAACTAGTTGCTAGAATGTTACAATTTTATGCAGCATTGCTCATCATTTGAGATTTCTATCTACGCAATTATTTTAATAGTCCAACAACATTATAGATCTTGATTGCAATTTTCGTTTGCAACCGCAACTATCAATTATATTAAAAAAAATTTTAATTAGACCTACATAATTCTAAAACTAAAAAACTAACAAAAAAAGAACGGTTTTACTGAAGATCTAAAAGTTTTGCTATAAGTTTTGAAAAACAGGTCTGAAAATAATTGTGTTGGGCCATTCAAATAATTATGTAGGACTCTCTAACTGGTAGTTTGAATGTCAAAACTTTTCGCAGTATTGCTCGTTATGCTTAAGATTTCTACGTAACTTTGATGGCCCAATAAATTTTTTAGATAATTTAATAAAAATGTTTTTTCCATACATTTTCATTTTCAATTTTTAAGTATAACTAATCTGTACAAGGAGAAAGACTTTACCTCGAATTTATTTTATCAAATTTAATTTTAAAGTGAATTTTGCAAATATGCAATATTCACCCTTATAATAGGATCAAGAAATATTTAAAACGTCTCTTAAAAGATTTTCAGAGCGTTAGAAAAATTATTCCCTTAATACAAATTAGAAAATTGCATGAAAGATGCATTATTCACTCAACGTTATTAATATCGTGATAGCAAAAGAGATGCATTGAACTGAACGCGGTCTTTTGTCAGCTGTGTATGTAGATACGCGCGTATAGGTGTAGGTAGTGAAAACGCGAATGAAGTAGCAACATCTATTTCTCAGTATGATAATTTCCAATTGAACTATCCGAGTCAACATGACAAAAGAAAGTGCAAGTGCACAATATCCCCTTTTGTACTCTGCTGCAAGTAGAACAACAACGTTTCCGCTAATTGATAGCTCTTAATCGTACTTATTCATTAACAAGTGCAGCAGCAGTTAAAAGAAACTGAACTATCGCCATTTTAATGAGCAATTTGTAATATTTTTTTAAAAACCGAGACAAATTTACATTTTAAGCGAGTGGATTTGAACGTATTATAAAGTACATTTACTTGAATCGCTTATTGTTCTCATTTGTGCTCAAATCTATTTTTAATATATCACGTGCATAAACTCTTGATAAAATATGATGTTGATGAGATGTTGCGAAAGCAACACTTACGCCGTGCTGCATTCCAGTGTGAATGGGATATTTGCCCGTCATTAGAGCGCTTCTGGACGGTGTACAGATCGGAGTGACATAATATCTATCAAGAAGCAGCCCAGAATATGCCAGTGCATCGATATTCGGTGTTGGGATTTGACCGGAACCGTGAAAGCCGACGTCGTTCCATCCCTGATGAAAATGAAGCTAAATTTAAGTGTAACTGTAACATTTCTTTACGATTCTGTTTTATCTTAATTTAACATTTTCCTATATTTGTAACTTGTCTATTCTTTGTGATAAGTTTGCATTAATTTACAACTTCTTCTTGTAAAGAAGAAGAGACGTTGCATACAATATCCATTATTTTATTTATTCCTCATAAAACACGCTAACATTATTTGTTGTCAAAAAGTTGATGACAAAGTGACATCTCTAACGTTATTTTATCTGAATCCCAAAAAACTTATCTTCATAATATATTATAATAGAACACAAAAATGTGGATATGTGTACACGTATTTACATGATACAACGTATATATTTATAGAAGCATTGAGAAAAAGTTCTAGTTGAAAATGAACTAACCAGAAGATTCTGATCATATTAATCAAAATTCTGGTTATCTCAAATAGAATTTTAATATATTTAACCAGAAAATTCTGATTTGTCATTTTTAATTAGATTTTCAATGCAACGAAACTTTTTCCAGAATATGGAAAGTATATCTCAAGGACAGGACAAGTTTAATAGAAAGAGATATTACGGACTAACATTATGCGTCACTAATAAACTCCTACTAGTTAAATAGTAGTAATACTTTGCTTGCATAATGTCGAACTCATTATTATTCTTCTTTCAGTTTTTATCTAATTCTTCAACATTTCTAACATATCTATTTTTACGTCTTTCTAAATATACTTACCGAGGCATATAAATGAGTACTAAACGGAAGTTGTCTCGCTTGATAAAATTCTCAATTTGTCAATAAATAAATTCAAATTCTCATTGTATTTTTATTAATTTTTTAACAATTTAACAATGTAAACCTCAAAAAATAACTTGCCAAATCATCTGCTAGGATGAAGATAATATGTGGTTGCTTCGCCGAAGTTGCATAGACCGCGAGCAACAGGATCAGGAACAATGTCCTCTGCACGATTCCCGGTGGACGACGCATTATTTCTGCTTCCTTTAAACCAGAGCGCGTCGTACGTTCCCCGTGGAACCGGTTCGCGATTCTTCCTCGAGAATGCGAAATGAATCTCAAACACGCGTGCGGCGACCGGCTGCTCGAAACTATCTTCTCCGCTCCAGCTCTCTTTCGTCTTTTCCCGGATGCGAATAGTGGGGAAACCTCCCACCTTGAAGCATCATCTTTGCTCATCTCGCCGTTCACTACGATCTCCTCACCGTTTAACCGGTCATTAATTCGCTCGCGCCGCATACTAAGTGGTCGCGTTATGTCTGCGAATTAAAACTGTCCGGTACCGCACGATATTACCGCGTTTCGTATTTCTTGCGGACTCCGATCGCAGAACCGATCTCCTACTTAAAATTCTTACTTGATTTCAAGTTTTTTAATTCAACTAATTCAATTCCTTCGTTGACATTACGTGTAACACAAGAAAATATTTAAATTTTATTTCATATATTTATTTGTTAAATGTTTAATTTTAAAATATTTTTCAATGAGTATAGCAAGTTAGAAAATAACATGAAAATTTATGTTAGAAGAATATTTTAAAATTTTGTAATTTGTACTCCAATAATAATATTTTGCTTTTTTATAACATAAAACACAAAATTATTACACAATGTTTCTATTTATTTTGACAGGATATTATAACGATCTTTTGTCCGCAAATCAGGAAGCGTTAATATATAGACACAACAAATTCCAGCGAACTGTCATACTGTATTATCTTCTTTTATCAGAAACAGTTAAAAGCGTGAAAGCACGTACAAATCGTCCTTTTCATCACGCAATCACTGTGAGAAATAATGGAACATATATAATACATTAGCGTGAAAAATAAGAAATGATTGATACATAAAAATATGTAGAAGGTTTTATTTATTCATGCAAAAGAAATGTGAATTTTATAACGCAAAATTATATAGAATTTATAATATTTTCTTTGTTTCTCAGAAATAATTTAAAAATTATATATAATTATATATATATAATTTTATTCGATAATATTAACTGTGACTAAAATTACTTTATTGCATTAATTAAATTTGCAAAAGTAGAGTTATATCATATTAGAAAAAATGCAACTGTTTTAAAAAAACAGAGAGATAAAATTAAATTAATTCGTTTACAACAATATAAAATATCTTTTTCAAGGTATAAACGTAATTTGAGTAAGTACATAAAACAAAATAAAAGTGGAATATTACGCAAAAAAGGTATGCAGATTAATAGTTGTGCAATGAATACAGACTTACATAAACAGTGCGTAACGAAGCGAAGTTAAATATCTTTCAGTCTGTTTAATTGCGTTAAACTCTATTGTCGTGTTAGACTCTATTGTCGCTTAACTCTTTTATTACACCAAGACAACAACGACAGATCGTATTATATCACGTATGCCAAAGAAGAGTGACGTTACTGCAGTTATTGTTTTTTTCGACATTATAATATCTTTATGTAATAACAGGTTGTCAAATTTAATGCTATATTATTTACCTAAATGAATAGAGAGAGAGAGAGAGAGAGAAAAAGAGAGAGAAAGTAAAAACGTATTACGAAAGTAAAAATGTGACACGCGCTTATCTAACCATGATCGATCATGCTGATAAAAATAAAAGAAATTTATTTCTCCGTAAAGCAATATTGTAAAGCAGGTACAACATTCAATCATTTTCCATCAGAGCGGCGACGATTTCACAGTGAAAAAAAACATGTCGAACGTATCTGTCTATGTTTTACTCTCGTTATTAATCGTAAGTGTGTTTTCTCTTCGTCTTATTAATAATAACACATCGACAGAAGAAAAATTTATCTACAAAGACATAGTCACTGCAATGGTAAGATAAATTTCCGAAAAAGTATCTAAAATGCTGGTCAAATCTTACATTATATTAAATCTGAATAAATTATTCATATTATATGCGTACAAAAAAATTAAAAAAAGAGTTTTCACTAATATTGAGTATAAGAATACATCATTGAAAAAATAGTATAAGAAAAATAATCACTATTTGTTATTGAGTATGCGTTTATTTAAAGGATTATTGAAAACATGTTCAAACCCCAGTAACACATGTTTATAGTTTTGTATATAATGTTTTCTAAATGTTTGTAGAACATTAGGAATAAAACGTATGTGAACAAATAGACACTACTTTGAAAGTTTTCGGCCAGCTTAATCATTTTACAAGAAAAATGAACACAGTAACTTAAAATAGTTTTGTGATGTTTTAATTAACATTTATTATTAATAATCATGCCATTTGCAACAATAACAGCGATACAATAACAAGGCATAAATTTAATTAAACGCGCAATAATTATCTAAGTCTATTCTTCCGTCGAAATTTGTAATAATTCAGTTTTATTTAAGTTTGTATACTCGCAAATTTAATGTTTTAATTCTTTCTCAGGTACTCGATTGAATTCAGATCCAGAGATTAAGAAAAAAGATCAGTTTAAGACTTTTATATTATTTAAACTATTTGAAAGTAATCATTCTGACTTCAAGACATATTTAGTATCATTATCGTAGTATTCAATTCGAAATATTCAATTGTATAGCATTTTTCTTTTAAAATATACTAGCAAATGAGTTTTTAACATATTTTTAATAAAATCATAAAAAATATACAAAACGATGGGCATTAGGAGTTAGCGCTGGAAATCAATTGCGCAAAAACTTACGAAAATTTATAGAAATATATCGAAATAACGAAAATTTTAAGGATGTTTCAGCTCCGTTTCGAGCCATCTTCAGCTCAAAATTAATAAATAATAATAAATTAAAACACAGTATCGTAGAAATGCATTCCCGTTACGTGATTATGACTGCAATGCGGTGAGAAGCTCCATCATCGATATCTTAAATATTGTATTAAACATTTGCATAGCTGAGTGAAAGTATGATAGTCAGTCTCAAGCTAAACAGATTTTAACGTGGCAACGTATTATAGTGGATGGATAAGTTGAAAAAAATCATAACAGTGCTCACTACATAGCCGCCGTAACCATACATCATATATCATCAAATTTAACGCGAATCAATCAAAGATCGTCACAAATTAAAATTAAAATTAAAATTAAAGAATAAAAGTACAGTCATATTGGTTCAAGATATGCTCAATAATAACTGTCGCGCGTGTTAGAACAAAGAAAGTACATATCGGTCAATTTGAATAAACAATATTAGCGTTACAGTTTATGGAAGATCTCTATGTACGCGTTATTTAAAACCTCTGTGTCTGTTTGCATGTTGAGTCCATTAGATTGAAGATTCATATACATCATTTCTGACATTAATCGCTATTGTAAGATCTCTCTTCCACACGTACGTAGAGATCCTCCATAAACTATAATGCTAATATTGTTTATTCAAATTGACCGATATGTACTTTCTTTGTTCTAACACGCGCGACAGTTATTATTGAGCATATCTTGAACCAATATGACTGTACTTTTATTCTTTAATTTTAATTTTAATTTTAATTTGTGACGATCTTTGATTGATTCGCGTTAAATTTGATGATATATGATGTATGGTTACGGCGGCTATGTAGTGAGCACTGTTATGATTTTTTTCAACTTAACTATTCAGGTACGTACATTTATCAAGGTTAAAGTTATTAAAACTGACAATCGAACTATGTAGAAGTGTTTTAAGTCTAAAAAATGGAAAACTTTAAGATAATATTTCTCAGAAACCAGAAGTGTCCGCAAAATGATTCAAAGCGCATATGATTTAAAATTCTATGGACTACAATTATATGTAAAAGTTAAAGTGATTGATACATATAACCTTTTCGAAAGTTTAACCCTTTTTTAAATGATAACTTTTATATATACTAGTTATAATTCCTTTAGCTTTTACTTTAAAAAAAAAACATAAAAATTCTTCTGACCGGAAATTTTTGCGTACCACTGTATATTATGCAATGGAGCAGGCCTATCCAATTTAAGCTCCGAAGCCAAAACGCAAAGTTATCAACGCAAACAATTCAATGTGAATAAAATTTCAAGGACTATAAAGAATTGATAAGCGTCACTCAGATGCGTATCAACACTTTACAGTCCCCGAAATCTTACATTGAATTTTCTTACGTGACGGCTTTGTGTTTTGACTCCGGAATTCAGATTGGACAAACTTGCATTAGGGAATCACATATTCGTATTATTTTAAAATAATTTATCAAAGCTGTTTCTTCTTTTATTAATCCTTTACCAGTAATGCCGGATCTTTTTTTAAAGCACAGTCGATTTTTTTATTGTGAATCTTAAGGAAATTAATTAGATGATGGGGTTTGCGGTATTACCCCTTAAAAAACTTAGTAAATGTTGAGATTGTATATGTACAAGGATGTCAATATCAAATTGGGGAATGTAAAAGAATGTTTTTATTCACTCATATAACAGTTATAAATTTTTAACCAATATCATGTTTTTTAGAACTCTTATTCGTATTTAAATTTATAAAAATAAGTAAAATACAATTCGGTTTCAATTATGATAAAAACTTATTAATGATTTCATAAATATACAAATACTTTTTTAGATTTTAGATAGTCGTAAACAATGAAAAGATCTGCTGTGGATCTCAACGATCCAAGTTACAGACAATGATCGAAAATATTACATTGAAGGTGAAAAATCAAGGATATAGAAGCAATTAATTAAAAATTTTTTAAGTAACTCTTTTTTTTATAGAGAAATTGTATTAATTTCGTAGGTAACAGTTCTATACCGATGTCGTCCAAAAGAATCGGAATTAACTTTACTACTAGGTGGAGATTATAGTGAATTTCTTATACGAGCGTTCTTTGCTGGAGTACCAGTAGCTTTAATAGGGGAAACGAGTGCTCAACTAAACGCCCTCAAAAAGTTTGCTTTAACAAGATATTCCTTCAAGATGTACGTGAGCTACAACTTTATCCATTTTCTTCGGAAATCACACAACTTCGTGTTAGTGGCATCTTCCCAGCCCATGTTGCGATCCATTTTGCAGGTGAAAATAATATATTCTTGATATAAAACTGTTTTCAAATTCTTACAGAAATTTCACACATATCCTTTCGAAACCTGTAGGGTAAAGTCGCCTATTAAAAAATTGGGATAGGTTCCTAATATGAGATAGCGGGGTTTCTGCTAAACTAAACTAATAAGAGCATGTGTTTGGTTCTATCACGAACTTTTTACTTTTAGTGTGAAACCTGTTTAGTAGAAAATTTATTATTAGATCATGCGTGTAGTCGTTGCAAAAAAAGATTTGTGAAATTGAATGTCAAATTTTATTGAGATTAGTACTTAAATCTTGTTTTATTATATAAAAATAAATATTGGATAATAAAGTCTGTATGCAATGATAGAGTAAGATCGTATGCATAGAAAAACACGTGATATAATGATTTGTTTAACTGTAAAGATTAGATTTGGTGATCGTGAAACCGCAAGGCATGGAAGTCATAATATGAGATACTCAGGATACTCCTAGCTAATATGAAAGTATCTAAACAATTCAATATCTCAAAGCATATTATCGAATGAAATGTTAAAAATGATAATTTTATTGTTAAGATTATTCACACACAGATACACATATACTCACATACACACACATCGAAAAATTGTATAATTATTATAAATAACATTTAAATTCTTTGCTCCTACTTGTAATATAATAAAAGCGGGCATAAAAAGTTTATCTTTATTTTTTCCTTAGTTTCCTGTTATGAGATACCACCTCATACAAGAAAACCTTTGTATCTCATAGGAATCCTTTTTTTGAATGATCAAAGTCGGTACTTTTGATAAAAAATTTTACATACAACAAAGTATAGCTATTATCGATTGTTAACTATTGGTGATAAAACTTAAATATATTTCCCATAAATTTGACATGAAGATAGAAATTCAGGTTAAATAATTAAATAAATTACAAGCCTTTAAAAAAAGATATCTCATAATAGGCGACTTTACCCTATACACGGTCTGTTCAAAAAATTCCGCGACTACTGGATGGGGTTTAAAAAATTGAAAAAATTGAACATTTTTTTTTTATTTTTGATATGTTCTACATAATCTCCTTATAAGTCAATACGACTATTATAATGTTCATATAACTTTTGGAAATTTTTTATAGGCTTCTTTTGAAATTCTCTTTAATTCTCGCATCTCACATTAGTTTGGATATCCTCTAAATGGTCGCAGCGTTTTTCCTTCATGTGTAATTACTTGAATTGAGGAAACAGAAAAGAGGCACACGGAGCCAAATCAAATAACTATGGAGGGTGATAAAGCACAGGAATTTGTTTTCATGCTAAAAATTAGGTCACAATTCCAGCCGTGTGGGCAGGCTCGTGTCGTGCAGCAAAGAAATCTCTTTTCTTCCATTGATTTTTACAAAAAGATTCAATGTATTCGACCAGACCAATGGAAGGAAAAAGATTTTTTGCTACACGATAACGCGCCCGCCCACAAAGCTCGAATTGTATAATCCAATTTTTAGCACGAAAACAAATTCCTGTATATAAAATATTAATTGAGTAATAGTAACTTTAATTGTATACAAACGTACCTTTTAAAAAAAA
>NW_017257983.1:18121-18508 GCF_001594055.1 Mycetomoellerius zeteki
AGAAAAATAACATAAATAAGAAGCATATTATTATAATAAGAAAAATCAGAATCATATTAAAAAATATGAATATCTAGAAAAATAAGAAAAATAAAAAGCGTCCCCAATGAAAGTCAAAGTATCTAGCATGTGTATACACGATTGAGTTATAGAGTCGTGTAAATTATGATCGTTATGAATGTTATTAAGTTTAAGTCAAAGAAAAATAAATTTAGTTTGTAAGATGATTTATGAAAGAGAATTTATTACTACTTTTATTATTACTTTTAAATTTTAATTATCTTTTATTATTTATTTTTATTAATTACCATTCCAATTTTAAATTGTTTCTTACAGTTTTTCTTACTCGATCTAACAGCGCCAAGTGTTTTTACATGAAAAATTTTT
>NW_017257983.1:18523-21925 GCF_001594055.1 Mycetomoellerius zeteki
ATGTTTTGTATAATGTTTTGAAGGAGAATTAAATAACCACTACTTTAGTTGGTAGAGAAAATCTTTGAATGAATTGTGATTAAATAACCACTACTTTAATTGGAAGAGGAAATGTCTTTGAATGAATTGTGATATGATAATTTCATTTAAGAGGAATTTAAATCATTTGGATTGGAATAGGAAGATTCTTCAATGTATACGTATACTTAGGTTTCATTGTATAAAAATTAAAGATAGTACCATTTGGATTAAGTAAATAATAAAGATAGTATCACTTAGGTTTTACTTTTTATTTTGTAGTAGAATTTAACTTGGCGCCACAGTTGTTGATATCAAATCGTTTGTACAAATAATACATATTAGATTAATATTCATTATTTAATTTGGCTATCAAACCTTTTTTACGATTAATACATAAAATTTTGATAAATTTAATTAAATTAACAGAATTTAACTTGGCGCCACAATTGTTGATATCAAATCTTTTATACAGATGAAACATATATCATTAGATTTAGTAAATTTTGTGATATAATGATTTTAATGTAATAACTTTTGAAGGGGAATAAAGCCATTATAACTTGGGTTGGAATGTATCATATACAAAGAATTTCATCAAACAGCAAACGCAATTAGTCACCAGTTCCACGGCCGATTAAGTAATTGAAGTTGGTGAAACCGGCCCAAATGGTAATTTCCATACGAGAAGCACGCATGCTTAGCGCTTTTTTTACCTTTCTTTTTAAAAGGTAAATTTGTATACAATTAAAGTTACTATTACTCAATTAAAAAATCCCACCACCACCTCCATCGTCTTATAATACTAATATCAAAATATCTAGACGACGGTCTTCTATATAAAATTTAACTTGATAGAATTTAACTTAGCATCAATTGTTGACATCAAATCTTTATACGATAAGATATACGTATACTTAGGATTCATTGTGTATAAAAATTATAATAAAGATAGTACCATTTGAATTAAATAAATAATAAAGATAGTACTTGGATTTTATTTTTTATTTTGATAGTAGAATTTAACTTGCCGCCACAGTTGTTGATATCAAATCGTTTGTATAAATAATATATATCATTAGATTATATTAATATTCATTATTTATTTAATTTGGCATGGTGTAAAGAAGTGGGATTTAAGGGGTTACACCACAGTAGAAATTTCAAAAAATCGATTTTTTTTTATTGGCTTAAAAAATCCTTTGAACCCTCTAGAATAAGAGACAAACGGTTTTATATCTGCCAGAAATCGTTTTCATTGAAATTTCGAGCTCTTTCTCGACTGCTCCGAAACGACTACCTGCGGTAAATACGATACCTGCTTGTCGGGTACAGCATTATGTCTTACCATTCGATTCCTAACTTCTCTAATACACTAATAAATGTCATTAGAAACATTTTCAAGCATTTTGAACACAAAGTACGTTAGTACAGCGTCCTTTGATGTTGAGAGAAGACGTAAATTTTGCGTGGAAGTTATTCGAAATCACGATTTTCTTTTGCAGTGCTACATGTTATTTGTAGCCTTGACATTTATGTGAGTTACAATGAGTGAAAAGAAAGTGTATGCAAGCCATAAAGGCTCAAAAATATCGTATCAGACGCGGCGACGGAGCAACGTGAAGAAACGACGACCGTTGAACAGATATGAAGCGGAGGAAGATTCGGCCGGTGTCAGCGCTTCGGCAAAGAAATTGAAAGTGGATACTGACGATATCGATATACAAAGTGAAGCCATTAGACCAATCTACGAGGATTTGAGCCGTAACGAGTTGCTGAATCGTTGCTTGGGAGGCTATACGCAGAACAGCAACGAAAGTTTCAATTCTACAGTGTGGCACTTGGCTCCTAAAAATTATTCAAGCGGAAAGAAAATATTACAAATAGCAAGTGACATTGCTGTTTGTAATTTTAATGATGGACTGATAAACGTTTTAAGAATAATGAAAGCGATGGACATGAACATTGGACCACAATCCTACAATTTTTGCTTAGAGGCGGACGCTACTCGAATACAACGCGCGGAGCGCTCTTTGACGGACGCAGCAAAAGAGGCTCGCTCTGGCATAAAAGCGTCCAGAAAAGAAAAGGAGGAGGAGTTTAGCAACCTGGAAGGTCAGCTTTACGGTGCTGGAATAGCAGATTAAAGGTAAACAATTTTTAATAATCAAATTTTTTATTTTATCATGTTCGAAACACGAGTCAAAACTTTAAACGCGTTTTTCTCGAAACACGTTTTTTCAAATCGGCACGCAGCATAACTCAAACAATTTTCTATTTTTTCACTCCAAATTAATATCACATCTTTAAAACAACATTCCGCATAGAAATACGTAGCCGATTTTCGATAAGTTAATATTTCGAATTTTTAGGTACAAATAAATGCCCGTTTTTTTGGTAGTAAAATGAAATTTTTTTTCAAATGCTCGCCAATTTAACAAAAATGAATATTTTCAAAATTCCCTACGTATTTCTATAGCTATACTAATGTAATTTAAGAAAAAATTTTTTATTTTGTTCCAGACTAATTTTTGCTGCACTTCTACTGCGTGCCGCGGAGCCCCTCCAAAAAAAACCGTTCCGCAGAAACGGCTGTTGGGCAGCCATTTTATAATAATTTTTAATAAACAAAATTTTTTTTAAAACTTAAAAACATGCTTAACAACATCCTTAAAAAGAATTACCATTTTACTTTTCCTTCCACTTAAAAAAAAATCGCAAAAAAATGTTAAATTTTCGCTCTCTACTGTGGTGTAACCCCTTAACTTGGCGTCAGTTCTTGATATCTTTTATAGGAATGATTATAAACTACCAGCGCGAGTTCTAATTGGCTGTTACTTTTCCGCTTTCTGCTTTTCCGTCAAGATGTGAACGCACCCTTATTAGTTCCTCGAGAACGATTTTGTGCCGCACGGGCGCGCGCGACGTCGCGTGTGGAAACTGGCAAATCACAGTCGTTCCATTCTTCCGAGGAACAGCTATGATTGGCTAATTTCATAAGGACGGATGTTATTAAACCCGATTAAGGGTGTCATGTAAATGTATAGACAACACCTAGACACCTAATTCCTCGACGGCGAACACCTAGACACCCACTTCCTCGACGGCGAACACCTAGACAACTCATTTCCTCGACGGCGAACATCTAGACACCAACTTCCTCGACGAAGAACATGTAGACAACACCTAGACACCCACTTCTTCGATGGCGAGTTTTCTCGACGGCGAACACCTAGACACCCATTTCCTCAATAGCGAACACCTAGGCACCCACTTTCTCAATGGCGAACATGTAGACAACACCTACACACCCACTTAGTCGATGGCGATCACCTAGACACTCATTTCCTCGACGGCGAACACCTAGACACTCATTTTCTCGAC
>NW_017257983.1:27071-27886 GCF_001594055.1 Mycetomoellerius zeteki
CACTACCGTGTCTCCAGATATTGTATTTAATTCTATATAAATATTTGACTAATTTAGATTTTCTTGTTGAAAGCAAATCTTTCTCTAAAAATTTGACTTTTTTCATAAGAATATTAATCTTATGAAGGGATATCCTTCGGAGAAGTATGGCTGGGTCATTTTTAACTCGGTTAGATAATTAAGAGAAGTCGCTCCACATATATTTAAATGTAGTACATAAAACAACAATACAAAAACAGCAGTTTTTGGGTTTAATTGTTTAGACCATTGCGATGTATGAGTAACCTTCAAAAATTAATAAATATCCATTAATTAGAGAATACTAAAAATACTTTGATTCAACTATAAATCGAAGGTTAATCAGCTTTGTTTCTAAGTAAAAATAATACAATATTTTCATCGCATCATTCATATTTTCATTACAGAGAACAAAAGATTCACCATGGGCGAATCCGGATGGATTTTATATTATAATCGATAAGGAAACTGAAACACGAGGTTGTATAAACGCTCGTTCATTTCTCTGGACGGCTTGGAGATATGATTTACTCTCCGTTATATTTCCATGCATCGATCCACACGAAGGAATTGTCTATTACTCATTTAATCCGTATTCTAACAATACGCCAGTCGATTGGAATGAAGTAGATCGAATGAAAGGACGAGAAGGCCATCCTTGGATAGTGTTGAAAAGAAAATTTGAAAAGGGTAACTTTTTATGTCTGATGAAACACATTATAAACGAATTAATTTTTGAGTCTTCTAAAAAATGTAAAAGGAAATTTTATTTTTATTTATAATAATAAGATTGAAAG
>NW_017257984.1:0-416 GCF_001594055.1 Mycetomoellerius zeteki
GATAGAAGAGGATGAAGCTCTCATATATGTAAAGAGGCTTGAAAAACGACATTGGCTATCTGATATACTCGCTAGCGATGATGTAATCGTTGAAACTCTGGATGCGCATTACGAAGATGTGGAATCGCTACGTAATCTAGATGACTGTAATGCTATACGATGTGAACGACACGCTAACAATTGTTCTTTGCAAAATGTATTTAATATATTCAACTAGTGGTCTCGACGCCAGAAAGAATTGTAAGATTTTTTTTTAAATAAATGTTTTACATTAATACGTATTTTTTTTTATTACCCGTACGAGTAGATATTTAAATAAATATAGCGCATAAAGTTGAAAATGACCGATAGCGGTCTGATTGCGGTTCAATAACTGTTTGAAAGCTGTTTGCAGCTGTTTAATATCGGTTCGATAG
>NW_017257984.1:1355-1697 GCF_001594055.1 Mycetomoellerius zeteki
ATATATTACTAATCTACTAATGTTATTCCGCGTGGACATGCATCACTATAACTAAGCAGTGCATGTTAATTTCATATTATATTGTTGTTTTTCCAGACATAGTATGAGAGATGTCATAACGCGATTGAATGTTCGATGTCCTGCTTGCATCGACCCGAAAGATGGAGGAAGACGCCAATAAAATTAAACAGCGATGCAGGAAGCGGAGGAGAAGTGATGATGATCGCGATGATGATGATCGCGATGATGACATCACCTTTGTGTTGGAACGGCGAGGCCGAATTTAAATAATTATGAATAGATTCATGTAAAAATATAAATATAAAGTAAATAAAAATATAA
>NW_017257984.1:3632-9785 GCF_001594055.1 Mycetomoellerius zeteki
AAATTTTGTTCGGCTTTATTAAGAATACGGCTTGCGTAAGCAATCGGACAGTCTTCATCTACGGGGCCTTGTGATAATTTGGCTCCAATGGCAAGGTCTGACGCGTCTGTAGTTACCAAGAATTCTCGAGTGAAGTCCGGGTAACTTAGTATAGTTGCTGTAGTGAGCTTTACTTTTAATTCGAATGCATTCTGCTGTTCCATTTTCCAATTGAATTTTACTCCCTTTTTAGTCAAGCTAATTAGAGGCTTCGCAATTTTTGAAAAATTTTCAATAAACTTCCGATAATATCCGGCTAGTCTTATAAAAGATTGTATAGCCTTAATTCTCTTCGGTACAGGAGAATCTTTTACAGCACTTAATTTGCTTGGATCCGGTCGTATTCCTCCTTCGGTAATTATATGTCCTAGGTATATTACCTTTTTACGCAGAAACTCGCACTTGTGGGATTGCAGTTTCAAATTATATCTATGTAGTCGTTGCATTACCTCGACAAGGCGCTTATTATGTTCCTGTAGGTTTGGTCCGTAAATGACTATATCATCTAGATATACGGGACATCTCAAACCTTGTATGCCTGCTAGTATCGTGTTCATCAATCTTTGAAACGTCGCGAGTGCATTTCGTAATCCGAACGGCATTCGGTTAAATTCATAGTGTCCATGCGAGCTAGAGAAAGCAGTTTTATTTTTGTGTTCCTCACTCATAGGAATTTGGTGATATCCTGACGCTAAATCTAGAGTTGAAAAATATTTCGCGTTTCTTAACTAGGATATCGGTGATGTTCGGCAGGAAAAATGAAATCGCCTATCGTCAAGTCGTTAAATTTCCGAAAATCGATTACAATTCGCAATTTCGGTTTTCCTGGAGTGTCGCCTTTCTTTGGAACAACCAGTATTGGTGCGTTCCACTGACTCGAACTAGGCCGAATAATCTCGTCCTCTAGCATTTTGCCTATCTGCCGCGTCATCTCTTCTTTATGCTTCTTTGGTAGCCTATATGGTCGTACATTGACCGGTGCACTATCAGTGCGCGTATTAATTTCATGCGCTACCGCTGTTGTGTGCGTTAACATATCTCCGTCCAAGTGGAAGGTATCGCTGAAATCCTCGCATATTTGCTCAATGGTTTTCTTTTCTTCCTTATTTAGATGCTCGGTTCTTACTTGCATTCGTACTCTCTCGTGCCGCAGTAGTGTAAGTGTGCCGCTCACGTTACCTGTCTTTCGTAGTGTGAGTACGTTATCTCGGTCACTCGCCCGCAACTCTTCTATTGTTACGAGTGGCGTAATTATTTCGACGGTTTTTCCCGTGGTATTTAACATGCTTATTGGGCACGTATATTCATCGGGTGCTACCAGGCAATTTCCAATAAATATCCCTGGTTTAGTTTTCTCCGATTTTATTATTCCTACGCGATTTTTATCTACGACCGCTCGTACTATCGTTTCGCTACGGGGGGGGGGGCTCAACGTTATTTTGTTGTACGGATGGAGTTTTAACGTTATCCCGTCAATTTGCAAAGTTTTTCTGGTCGCTCTTAATTTTATGCTTCTGTAGGAAATCCATTCCGAGGATTCCTTCGTAGTCGACGGGAAAATCAACTTTCACGACATGCATTGTGTGTCGTATTTCTTTGTCGCCTATACGCACTGTTGCTCTTATTTTTTCAATGGTTTTGACTTGATGGCCTGTCACGCCGGTGAGGGCCATTGGCTTTTCTCGAATGAGCTTCTCGCCCTTTAAGTTCCCTACTTTAATTAAAGTAAACGTAGCGCCTGTATCTAATAACAGATTTATCTGACCCTTTTTCATTTCTTTGATCGGTAATGTTACAAGCCTAAGGCCGGTGTTTGCGTATTTCCCGGTAACCTGCGTAATTTGATGCTCACTAGCGGCTCGCGTTCTTCGCGTCTTTCTTTTCTCCTTTTCTTCTTCGCTGCTAGCCTACGACGATTCTTCGTTCTCGCTTTGTTACTTATTTCGTCTCGTCTTCACAGCGGAGTTTACACGCTTCGTTTTATAATCGGTGTCTCGCTTTGCACGTTGTTTCGTATCCTTGTCGGACCATCCATTCAATGATCAGCACTCGCTTCTTTTATGTCCCGCTCTTTTGCAATACGTGCAATATTTCTCTATTGAATTTACACTCGCTGGTTTATCGGCTTGGGGCAATGAAAATCTATTCGCGTAACGACTTGATCGACAATCTCGCCCGAAATGGCCTATCTTTCCGCATTTGCTACATTGTACGCCCGTATTTTTTGAATTTGGGTTTTGATCGTTTTTATGACGTTATTATTTGTTCGTGGAAGAGGTCCTTTCACTCTTATCTTTCCTCCGCGCTCGCGGCATTAATTGCTTCCTGTAGGCTCGTATATTTCTGTGATCGTACCACCATTTTAATGTCCTCGCGTAGTCCCAGCTCGAAATTTAATAAAACTAGATCCTGGATTGTTTCTAATATTGCTCGCTTTTGCTCGCTCGTATTGTCTCGTTTTTCGATGAGCGATTCGTATAGCTCCATAGCTAAAGTATCCACGCGTCGTCCGTATGTGTGAGCGCTTTCGCTCGGCTTTTGTTTTAAAGCGTTAAACTCTAATTGTAGATGTGACGTTCCGCGTCTTCCCAAATAATTGGCTTCTATTTCTTTCCGTAATTGCTCGAAATCTCTTACGCTTCTGGTTTGAAAGTCTAGTAGAAGTTTTCCTTTTAATTTGGTGTTTAATATTTCTTCCAGTAGGGCTGATCTTTCCGCGTAATTAATTTTTTCCATGGCGTACGTACTGGCGCTTATATAATAAATTATTGCATCTCCTGACGCGAATGTCCGTCTATTTCCGGTATCAGACTCCGTGCATCTTTTAGATGTAGGTATCCCACGGGTCGATTTCTTAATTCGCGTACGTCTATTTGTGTTCGTCCGTACGTTCAGTGTTTCATTTCGGTCGAGTCGCGCAAGTCGAAAATTGTCGCGATCATAGTGCGAAATTTCTATTCTACTCATTCTATCTTGCAAGCCCGTAATTGCTTCGAACATTATGTCTAATAGTTCCTCTTGTCTATTTCGAATCGGTTCGGTTGATGCGTGCGCGTGTTCGTCTACAGTATTTCTGAGACGATTTATCTCCGCTTCTATTTCCGCGTTCACTACCAGGTGATCGTTGGGACGTCACCGTTCCTGCGCGGGGTCGACGGTTGCTGTGTCGCCATATTTTCTGGTGCGGAATTTGCTCGTGCGTTTTCAAATAAATTACTCTCGTACGAGATTAACGAGAGTTCTCTTTGTTCGCTCCTACTATCGATTAATGCGAGGGGCACTATTTATATTTTGAGCCTAATAATAAAAAAACAGTAATTTGTCATTGAAAATGATTTTATTGTTTTTCAAAATATTCTCCTTTATGATCTATACACTTTTGCATGCGTTCGAACCACTTGTTTGCACCAATCGACACGAGCATCTTTTTGAGATTTTGTCAGATTATGTGGGATCCAACGAGAATAAACCTTTTTCACGGCTAAATGATCATGCAATATTTTATATATGCTGGTGGAACTAATGCCTAAGGTTGTCTCAATCTCACAGTGTGTCACATGACGATCTTGCATTATTAGTTTTTGCAAAGCATCAATGTTTTCTGACACAACAACTGATTTTGGACGACCTTCACGACTTTCGTCGGTGAGCGAACGGCGACCACGATTAAATTCGTTATACCAGCTTTTCACAGTGGTAAAGGATGGGGCTTTATCGCCAAAAGTGAAAGTAAGTTGATCGATGTACTCCTGTCTTGATAATCCACGTCGAAAGTCGTAATAAATCATTGCACGAAAATTTTCACGAGTTAATTCCATTTTTTCGCTGAGACACAATTTTCAAGTGACTGTAAACAATAAGAAGGTTATGGTCAAAAATGTCAAACTTTCTAGTGGAAACGTCAGATGGCACCTGACAACACTCAGTGTTGCCAAGGCTCAAAATATAAGTAGTGCCCCTCGTAAGTTGAGATCTAAATCCACGAATGGGAATACGCGCTCGATAACGATATTCGGATGTGGTTCCGAATCAGATGCGCTGTCGCTTGAGTATCGTGATTCTAACATACGGCGTACGTTGTCGCCTATGTCTCCTACGGCTTCTTCGACAATACGCACAGGACTTAATTCTCGCCCGCCTTGGTACAGGTTCGCTATACAGGATGATTCAGAAAAATCCCGTGTCCTTGCACAGACGTGTTCCTGGCTGAATTCTAAGATGATATTTCCTTTACGAAAATTTTATCCGACGCTTACTTTTTAAGCTATTAAAGGATAAAGTTAGCGAATCACAGGTCGCGTATAGAAGGTAAGCAGGGGCGGGGCCGAGTGCACTCACCGTCTGACGCGAGCAATCACAAGGGCACTCGTCGTAATCAGCTGTCTAAGGACATAGAGTTATTCTGTCTTACATAAAAAACACCCACACACACACACACACACTCTCTCTCTCTCTCTCTCTCTCTCTCTCTCTCTCTCTGCACCGAGTCGCGGATTGGTCGCGGGGGACGAGGTGGGGAGGCGCGACCCCCCGCGAAGGTCGGATAAATACGGGGGACCGATCGATCCGAAAATCAATAATCCCTCGAGCATCGTAGAAACGAAGGATCAAGAAATGGCAGCGTACAGTAATGAAGAATATTATGATATGCTCATGGCACTCGGTGAGTGTCATGGGCAACAATACGTTGCTGCAAGAAGATACGTCGAGCTGTATCCAAACAGAGCAAGACATCCACATGCCAGCGTTATACTTGAAGCAGCGGAAAGGTTGTACGAAATCGGAAGCATCCTGCCAATGAAAAAGAGCGCCGGTAGGCAGCGTTATGCAAGAAATGTACGAAATACGGAAATAGTTCTTCGTGCCGTTGAGCAAGAATCGGAAACCAGTATTCGAGATATTGCTCGACAGCACGGATTATCGTATTCGACCATACAACGAATTTTGAAAGAAGAAAAATTGCACGCCTACCATTACACTAGCGTGCAACATCTACGAGAAGAAGATTATCCTCGGAGGAAAATGTTTTGCGAGGATTTCCTCAGAAGAGCTGACGAAGATCCAGAATTTCCTTCTCATGTAATATTTAGCGATGAATCGCTATTTACACGAGAAGGAGTTCTGAACTCGCATAATATGCACGTATGGGACGACGAAAATCCGCGAGCGACGCGGCTCAGAAATTTTCAAATTCGTTGGAAATTGAACGTCTGGGCCGGAATTATGGGAACAAAAATATTAGGCCCAGTAATTCTCCCAGAAAGGCTAAATGGCGCATCATATGTGCAATTTCTAACAGAAAATCTACCTGATTTTCTGGAACACGTGCCACTCTTGGATCGAAATAAAATAATATTTCAACAAGACGGCGCTGGTCCTCACAACGCCAGAATTGTTACCGATTTTTTAAACCAGCAATTTCCCGCACGTTGGATGGGCAGGTATGGTCCGATACGCTGGCCAGCAAGATCCCCGGATCTCAACCCATTGGATTTTTTCTTGTGGGGGTATTGCAAGGAAAAAATTTATAGACAAGCTTCCCGAGCACGTAGAAGAATTGAATAACAAGCTTCACGATGCTATTTGGTCCATCGACAACGACGTTATGGAAAGAATGCAGACAAATTTATTGAGACGGATGAGAGCTTGCGTCACAATGGACGGTAGACACTTCCAGCATTTATTATGGAAAAAAAGATCGAGATGTCCGAAAATTGCAATTAATAATTAATCTGCCCTTTTCAGGGCAACCAAATATTTTATTTCGAAAAATATTCTTTTAGTTCGCAAATAATTAAATTTAAAAATATGAAATTTAATTTTTGAATTAATATTGAATTTAATTTCAAAGTTGAATAATTCTAGATTATTCAATATTAGTAAACATTGCCAAAAGTGTAACGATGCACCCGCAAAGGCATCGTTTCCGATCGGTCTTCCGTCGGATGCCGCTGCACCCCGCTACCAGGGGCAACAGCGAGGAGGGCGCGGTACGCCCACATTATTTTTAAGAAACCAAAAATAAATTCACAGGTACCATCGGCGATCCGTGACCAACGAACCACCCGTGACATCGCGAGGCAACGCACGGAAAACCGCCGCTCCGCCGAAGAC
>NW_017257984.1:10101-11300 GCF_001594055.1 Mycetomoellerius zeteki
GAGTGTTCTCGGTAACGATACGCTACCCGCTCCTCCACCCGATTCCATTTCGGACACAACGTAATCGTGAGAAAAGGTGGTCGAGGGATCGTTCTCGGTCACCGTCGGGCGTTTCCGACAACGACACCACGTGTCGCTCCCGACTCCACGCACCGTCCGTACCGATCACCAAATAAAGCCGCGGGCCTCGACACGAGCTAAGGGTGGAGTGTTCTCCACCCTCCCAAGCGTTCTTGGGGTCGACGGCCCTCAATTACTCCGCGCTTCCCCATTGCATCGGGGAAAGCAACGCTTCGCAAATCGCCGCGCCGCGTACCGCGTTCGCGCCGCGATAACCGGATTGGCTGGCGCGCTTCCGCGTCCCGCGACCGACGAATCCGGAGCGACCCGTCGCGTGATACGCACGCATTACATTGTATATACGAATCCGCGACCGCATTCTCAATCGAATTATTGTACGCGTGTTATCTATTATATGTATATAATTAATTGTTCTGTCACGTGTAAATATTTCATTTTGTTTATGTCACAATAAAGATTGTTGTTAACTTTCACCGCGCCTGTGCTCATTATAATCAATCGCCCGCGTAACTGCATCTCCCCTCTCCTGCTCGAACCTCTTTTAAAGCCCCGCGCCGAGAGGCCCCGACGAGCTACGTCCGCGCTTAAAAAGTTAAGTTAGGTTGTTACAAAAGTAATTATGATAATTGACACGATTGACAATCTGATGTTGGCTACAAGTAGGCATTATTGGTTCATTCGACATTACGAATGTGTACTTCGAGATTATTTACGCGCTGAATCGCAAGCTTTGTTCTAACGGGCTCGTTAAAGTGAATAGGAGTTATGGTAAAAGCATGCTGGTGCACGTTGGAGCATGCTGAAACATGCTGCGACGCGAACGAACCTTATGATTAAGCGCGTGAATAATCTCGACGCACATATTCGTAATGTCAAATGAGCCAATAATACCAGCTTTTGTAGCATGCTATAACCAATGTAGCCTCTAGTCGCAGCCTGATTTATCAACAATTACAAGCGGCCGATAAATCAGATTTCTATTAGGTTACTCTTAATTCTGTCCGTAAACCCTAACCTACTTGATTGTTGTCGTCGAGCTCGTCGAGCTCAGGCTTCGCGTCGTATCACGTCGGGTTGTGCGTGCGTGCGTGCGTGCGTGCGTGCGTGCGGGCGGGCGT
>NW_017257984.1:11849-22314 GCF_001594055.1 Mycetomoellerius zeteki
TGCGTGCGTGCGTGCGTGCGTGCGTGCGTGCGTGCGTGCGTGCGTGCGTGCGGACGTTTATTATGTAAAACAGAATAACTCTATGTCCTTAAACAGAGTTAGATAGAATTAGCTGATTACAACGAGTGTCCTTTGTGATTGCTCGCGTCAGACGGTGAGTGCGCTCGGCGCCGTCCCTGCTTACCTTCTATACGCGACCTGTGATTCGCTAACTTTATCCTTTAATAGCTTAAAAAGTAAGCGTCGAAATTTTCGTAAAGGAAATATCATCTTAGAATTCAGCCAGGAACACGTTTGTGTAAGGACACGGGGTTTTTCTGAATCACCCTGTATATGCGGGAAGGTGTCGAGACGTTAACTGTTGCGTCCCCGGCGTTCCACAATTTCGAAATGAGCGTTCGTTTGAATAGAGGGATCACGGGAGCTTACGAGGGATAATTTAATCAATTAATAAATTCCGAGCCACGAGTTCACGTTTGGGAGATACATACGATCGTAGGTTCGGGAGTGTCGTAAGGCCTATCATCAGATTGTTGTAAGTAATCAATAAAATCTCTATGTGCTGTAAGGCACCAAATGCAGGAATGTATGGTATGGTATTCAATGGTAATCACGCTGCAGATATTACATTCAGTGAGATACGCAAGTGGTCCATGTAAGATATAATGACGAGTTATTTTATTGTAGAAGCTTCGATCGTAAGCAGACTTGTCCTCATAGCATTCCGAACAAACGATAATGTTATTTATTCTATGACGGTAAAATATAGCGAGACAACCGGATGCTATCAAACCAATGCTGATAGAGGAGATTTCTATTACGATTATTATTTATTTGGTAAAAATGGGCGCGTGGAGAACACATGGATATTTAGGACGTTAGAGGTGATGAACGTTTATAGGTATTACCACAGATTCGTTAGGGTTAATAGAAATGAGATTGGAGATCTGCTCGTATTGTCGGAGAACAGCTAAGTATGCAGGACATGCGCACGGGAATCTAGCAGTCAGTAACACGGAGCTGCAACTGCTGCAATAGTAGTTCGTTGGCTCTACTCCCAAGTGGAGATAATGACGCGTTATGCAGCACCGAGAGTGTTGAGGCAAAGTGAAATTATTCTCTGCACCTCTGGCAGATCGTATTATCGTTAACGTAGAAAAATGTAGTCATGCAACAAAAGCGGTATTCAATAACGCGGTAGGAGGTGAAGTTTGAGCTAATTGATTATTACGTACTGCTCTGGGTAACGGACACATGTATAGTATTTGCAATTAATAATTCAACCTTGACGTCTGATTCAAAGCAAAGAGCCATATGCTGATTAGTTGATGAATTGCGTAATTGTACACGGATCTCAATAATGAGGTGTAATTCAACTTCACTATGAAAAAACGTATGAATCTGCAGTCATCTAATTACCAGAAGAGAATTATGTGTATTGTATAATATTCTTCTTACCTTTGTTGCCGATCGAAATTATATTGTTGGTATAACTTGCGATCAGTGAATGGAAATTGAATTCGATATAGCTTCCTTCCTTCCTTCTTGGATGAAACAGCGCGATATTATATTTTAGTATTATTTGTCGCGGTTTATTAAGGTAATATTTTATTTAATAGGATTTGGTATATGGATTTGGTATATGGATAAGAACACTTAAGTTAACCTAATAATGAATTTATATTTAATAAAGATATACAAGACTTATTACTTCTATTAAAATGACTAAGACTAGTAATATAGGAAATAGTATAATTGTCGGATTTACGAGAGTTTGTGGCACGCGTGGCGCGGAGTAAGGACGTGACTATGATGGATCTGAACACGCTTACTTACTAACCTGATGAAAAAAATGCTAGAGCTTATATAGGTGGTTTTGCCACCCCACTACCTTTAAAATACAATGCTTCGTCTTATGATATTATCTCGCAGGAGTTGCGTCATTCCTTATCATCTAAATTTCTGCTCGTGCGTTATCTTATATGCCTTATCTTTATGGGACTTATCTATGGTTACATTTTCAGATTTCCTTATCTCTTGTGCTTCCGCTCCTAGCGTATAGCGTTATCTTATCTTCTATGTGGGAGGTTTTTGGGAAATAACGATTCGTGGAATTGTTTGTTATAGCGGATCTTTTGCTGGAAGTCTTATCGTTTTAATTATAATGGATGTTTCCTGTTTATCGCATTCGTCGAGGTTCTTATCTTCTAATGAGAGCTTGTACTGATTAGAGTTTTGTAATAATGAGGGTCTTGTCTCTATACGAGAGGTTTCGCAATGATAAGTGGAGATTTACGATTATTACAGTAATTAAGATAATAAATGTTTTTAGAGTTTTGTAATAACGAGGGTCTTGTCTCTATATGAGAGGTTTCGCAATGGTAAGTGGAGATTTTTGATTATTACAGTAGTTAACATAATGAATGAAGGAGTTATAGCTCAACGAGGTTATTATCAGTGAGAATTTATAATTGTTCGTTATATTAAGGAAGATAAAGTAGATATGGACATTTGTAGTATTACTATAGCCGGTAAGGTAGTATATTGCTATAGTCGGTAAGGTAGTACATTACTATTACAGTGATTGATAAAGTGGGCGCAAACATTTACTGCAGTCAGTATGGGTCGATAATATAGTAAGGCAAGTATATCTTATAAGGTAAGTACAATTAGATGTATATAGGTAGATGATGTTATATAACCTATATAAGTCTGTAATACTTAGGCCTATAGTTAATTAAGGACATAACGTATGTGTATAAGTGATATTTCCTTATGCTTAAGTCATGCAAAAATTGGGAACGTAACATAACCCTATTTTCGTTATTTTCACTTCCGGACATTTATCCGTTACATAAAATTTTTCGGACTTACATTAACGCTGTTAATCGCATGTCGCTTGTAGTCCGTCGTTTGCTGAGTCACCGTTGTGGCCGCGCCTCTCGGGTTACGCTATTATCTGCGTCCTGGTCGTCGGCTACTATACCAGGTGATCGCTTGATACTGGCTTCTGCTTTCCTCCTTGGGCTGTTTCTTCGCCTTTTTTATTGATCCATTTTATTTACAGGCTGCTGCTGTCAACGCTCCCGAGTTCTGGTCAGCTGTGTAGATCCTACCGCTGCTACCAATTTGTTGTGCCGTTACTGCCACGGCACGGTTCGAGGATCCACAAGGACTTAGGAGCACAATAACGAAAACACTATCTTGTGTAGTTTTACTAGAAATATAGATTTATTTTCACTCTATTTCACAGTGTCACCTTTAATTTGTAACGATGCACCCGCAATGCATCATTCCCGACTAGTTTTCCGTCGGATGCCGCTACACCCCGCCATTAGGGGTAGCAGCGAGGAGGGCGCGGTGCGCCTACATTATTTTATACCAATCAAAAATTAATCCACAGGTACCACCGGCGATCCGTAACCCGCGAAGCGCCGCAAGGCAACCCACGGGAGACAACCGCTTCGCCGAAGACCGCCGAACATACGCGAACCGGGCCGAACCACATCACCCCCCGCTCGCATTGTTAACTAGCGAAAAGCGCCGATCTACTCCGGAACAATACGAGCGGGAGCAACAACCAGTATAAAAGACGAGGCAATTGCCAGACTCGTCTCCTTTTTTTTCTTTTTCCGCTCCGAGCCCTGCTCCGATACCGCTCCACCAGATCGTTCCTGGCAAATTCAAAGCGCGCAAAAAGGCGGTCGGGAGACAGTTCCCGGTCACCGATCGTTAGTTATCGAGCGTTCTCGACAGCGCCGCGAAAGTCATCGCAATCACCGGTAGAGCAATCGTAAGACAAAGTGGTTGAGGGGCTGTTCTCAGTCACTGCCGAGCGTTCTCGGCCACGATCCGCTACCCGCTCCTCCACCCGACTCCGCTCCGGTCAGCGTGGTTGTGAGAAAAGGTGATCGAGGGATCGCTCTCGGTCGCCGTCGGGCGTTCCCGATAACGACATAGCTGACAGCTCCCGGCTCCACTCACCACCATAGCAGCCGCCGGCCTTGACACTAACTAAGGGTGAAGTGTTCTCCACCCTCCCAAGCGTTCTTGAGGTCAACGACCCTCGGCCACTCCGCGCTTCTCCATTGCATCGGGGAAGTGAACTTTTACAAATCGCCGCGCCGCGTACCGCGACCGCGCCGCGACAACAGGATTGGCTGGCACGTTTCCGCGTCCCGCGACCGGCGAATCAGGGGCGACCCGTCGCGAGACGGCCCACCGTCACCGCGCACCGCGTCCCAAGCATCCATCCACGAGACCGAGCCAGACCGCGCTACGCACACGCACACACGCACACATCATTGTACGTACGAACCCGAAACAGCGTTCCTGGCCGGTCGGCTCAGCGTACGCGTATTGTTCTGTCTTTTGTACATAACTAGTTCTTCTGTTTTATTAAAGATTGTAATTGCTTCTCATTGCACCTGTTCTTATTTTATCAGCCGCCCACGCAACTGCATCTCACCTCTCCTGCTCGAACCTCTTTCAAGCCCCGCGCCGAGAGGCTCCGACGAGCTACGTCCGCGCTTGGAAAGTTAGGTAGTTACAAATTGAAATCACAATCATTTAGTTGTAACCGCGTCGCGAAATATATACGTATATACTTTCTAATAAAATCGACGGACAAAGTAACGCGACGTTTTTCGTTGTAAATTCTGACCGATGACCGCGTCCATTATTGCGCTTTTATCCTATATTTTCGGAGCAACCTTGGGCCTTCCGAGTTGGCCTGTCAACGTTCCGCTTATCGGACGAGGTCAGCTTCCGCGCAACGTCTTGAGTCCGCGTTTCTATAGTTTAATATTTATTTCCGCTCAGGGTCTTCTTTTATCAGGAGACGCGATAGTGTCTCCGGCCATGTTCAATTATCCTAATTACTTTAGGATTAATGAAAATGAAAGACACTACAAGTCTCTTATCCCGAACCACCAAAGTGCATTCTTCGGGGGTGCATAACTACTAAAATATAAAAAATTTTGAAACGCACGTAATATATTCTGGAAGGCCGCATCGCCACGAGTAATTTGAGCTAAAAAAAATTAAAATCGGTCAAGCCGTTCTGGACATATGAGCGGTCGAAATGTGACGATTTTCGTGAAAAATGAAGTAACCTTCTTCTTCTTCTTCTCTATCCGCATTCAAGGCCGTATTAATTATTTTAACGTTTCACCTTTCACTCACACGTCCAACTTCGACCCACTCCTCCCCCCCCTCTCCACCCCTACCCCACCACCCGTTTTTTCGCCGTATTTCACTCTTTTTTGTTATATTAATTATATTTTAACGTCCTCTCTCATCTTTCACTCACACCTCCATCAACTTTGACCCGTTGCAACCCATCCCCCACCCCTCCTCTTCTCCCATCCTTCACCCTCACCACCCTTCTCTTTTTCGTCCTATCTCACTCTCTTTCGTCTTCTCTCACCCCCTTTCGTCCTCTCTCATCTTCGCCTGCTGAAAGTGTCCGATGGTCACTCAGGGTCGTGACCTTGACAATATGAGTCAGGGCCATTTTAATTTTTTGGGATAGCTTCGTAACGCGTGATGGGTGACTGCTGCAACCTTTCGAAGGTTGTTCGGTGTGATGTCCTTCGTAATGTGTGGAAGGATCAAGGTCATCGGAGGTGAATTATCTATTTTAATTTTAATAATTTCTCGATAATCAACGAGCGACTACCAAAACGTTTCGATGATTATTCAAGGTCATGACCTTGACAATATATGTCAAGCTGAATTCCCTATTTCATTTTTAATAAGTTTGGAACGTGCGATGGGTGACTGCTGCAATCTTCCGAAGATTATTCAATGTGATGACATTCATAATGTACGGGAAGATCGAGGTCATCGGAGGTGAATTTTAATTTTAATAACTTCTTAATAAGCAACGAGCGACTGACGAAACCCTTCGATGGTCACTAAGGGTGATGATCATTACCTTAACAACATGTGTCACGATCAGCGTCGTTGAATTCCCTATTTCATTTTTAATAATTTTTTAACGTGAGATGGGTGACTGCTAAACCTTCCGAAGGTTTCAGAAAATGTAGTGAGAAAACAAGTATTGTATGAAGCAGGTTTATGTTAAGTAATAATTCCAGGTTGGAAAAAGGAATGAGATTAAGTAAAAGTTACCGAAATGTTTAAACACTGATGAAAAGGCTACCCAAAGTTGAATTTTTATAGTATGAATCATCTGACTGAATAACTAATTGAAAAGGAATATTTTATGCAAATATATATGTATAAAATTTAGGAATAGGAAGTAAAGTAACGCCGTAAATTTTATCATTTATAAAAACGACTTGCTAACGACTTTATTGCAACGATAACTGACTATACTAATTTTGTGCTAAGCTTGGAAAAGTTACTTTGAGAGATAACTCTTAACTATTACGTGTTTATTTACTGAAGAAATTACTTGTAATGAGTAGTCCCAAAAATAAAAAATCTACTTAACTTTAACGATATGTATCAGGTAAATCAAAGATTTGATATCAATAATGGACGCTAAATTATAATCTTTAAAAATTACCTATAATTATTTTTTATTTTTATTACTATAATTATTATTATTATTATTTCTTTCCTGCCCGCCTCCTCTGCTGCTTCTTCGCGGTCCCCAATGATAATGGACCGCGAGTAGCAGTAAAAACCGTTAAAAACCGTTTAACAATGATTATAATCCGGCTATCAAATTAACCTGGGAGGGAAACATGGCCATACAATTTATTGGAAAAACATCAGAGTTTTTAAACTCATACTTAACAAAATACAAAGTCGGAAAAATGCAATATAGACTTTGCAATGATAGATTCCAATAAGCCCTTGGCATCGAAACTGTGAAATTTTGCGATGCGTTCATTGAATAACAGAGAATGCGATGCTTTAGAAGTGGCAGACACACTACTAGGGAATCCCTTCTATGATACGGACAGTGATACCATTGTCAAATGGATTGACGTTAATGAGATGAGAAGCAAGAAAGTTAAAACATTCAATGAAATTAAAGCTCTCGATGAAAACTCTACGAGTATTTATTGTCCGTCGCTCATCGATGATCATTATCCAAACAGATCTAAGGAATTGGAATCGTTGAATTTATACGATTTTGTGAGAATCTAGGAATTTACGAAACAGATGCCAAAAAATGACGAAGTGTCGAATGTTACAAACTTATTGTATCGAGATTATGTTTAAAAAAATGAAAAAAGTATTATTTAAATAACCATTATCGATTTAATGTAATAACTGAACCCAAAAAATACTTTTACTCACTGCTTCTTCTGTTTAAACCGTGAAGAGATATGAATGAACTCAAAGGTACATACGAGACTTACACGGATGCCTTTAAAAATTCAGCGTCTGCTTTGACTAAGGCAATGAAATATCACGAAAGGCTCGAAGAAATACAGAAAGCTTTTGAAAACGTTGCTGAATTAATCGAGAAGCGCGAAAATGATCTAAAAACAGCAGACAGAGACAAATCCGATTACGATGGACTAGATTGCAATCCGATAGAAGCTGACGACGCGATGAAAGGTCTGAAAAATTTTGATAAGATTGACGCACCGATTGATTTATCGCAAATCATGTCGCGATTGAAAGAAGACCAGAAAAGAATCTTCGATAGAGTATGCCAAGTTTTACAAAATAAAAATCAGATTCTGCGACTGTACGTAAGTGGCGAGGGTGGTACAAGGAAAAGTTTTCTTATTGAAACGATTAAACATTGAATCAGAATACATTTGAAAAAAGCGACTGCCATATCTGCTCCCACGGGTATCGCGGCATTCAATACGATGGCTTGACGATCCTTAGAATGTTTCAGCTATCCGTGACCCATGAATCTACAGCAAAGTATAAGCACTTGTCGGACATAGTCTTGAAAACTTTGAGAGATAAATTAAAGACTGTCGAATTATTTATAATCGATGAAGTATCCATGATTTCGAATGTGACACTTATGTTTATCAATCTACGATTATATGAAATCTTTGATGCGACAGATACAGATGATGGTTTCTTTGGCAGAAAATACATTCTTCTGTTTGGAGACTTGTTTCAGCTTCCCCCTGTTATTAGTTATATATAAAAAAATTTTTTACACCAGATGTATAATAGTTTGCACCAGATGTAGTACGCTTTAGTTACTGAAAAATATGGTATATATGTTGTGACATGACGTATTTCATCGTCCGTCACAAGGGTCGTTCGACCTGGCCGAAATAGCGCGGCAAATTTGTCCTGTGTCCTCCCGACGCGGAGGGCGGGCGTGCCGACGCTTGTTGCGATTTTCGAGCGAGAATTCGGAGATTTTTGTCGTCGTGTTTCGCGTAACGTTACTATTTATTTTTGTAAATTTGTTTGAGAATTTTTAGTATCGGCGGCTGCGGTAGATAATTTAATGTGCGACACATTCCACCACCTCAAGGAGGCGGCCAAGAAGAAGATAGAAGACCATATTGGAGGCCCGAGGCCACCCAGAGGAGGAGAGAGCGCACAGGTGATATCGTTCTATATTATCGAGTTAACGCCCTGCGCATAACTTGTTTTCCTGTAGCCGAACTCTTTACAGGCGATTATGACGGGGGAGCGACTAAGGCGGCGTGAGGGAATGGCCACCCTCTGCCATAATACGAGCGAGGGACCCTGCTGTCGGTGGCGCAAGGAAGCCTCTGCCGAGAGGAGACATCGAATCCGGAGGCCGAGCCTGTTTGTAGAGGAACCCACCGAATCCGGACGACACGTCGGCAAAAGCAATCCAGAGGGGACCGTTGCGAGCAGCCGAAACAACGCCAGCCTTGAGTCGAATCCCGCGCGCTCCAGGATCTAGGGCGCGCGACGCGATAGCAAGTCGCGAGGATTCGCGGAAGCTCGCGAGATAGCCTGCGACTAAACAGGGCCGATAAGGCTTATCACGTGAGCCCACGGTCGCCTGCGCGCTCCCGAAGGGACCTCGGGTCCGACACTTGCGCTGTGGACTCAAGGCAAGAAAGACGTGCGAGAGGACGCAGGACGTCGTTTGAGCAAGCGAGTATCGAGAGGATCTTGTGGCGAGACGAACGTATTGTAAAGTCGCCGATTTCCGAATCGGAGGGATCGCACGTATCCGCGAAATTGTCGTTGGATCCCGTGGGGTTGGATCCTTTCGCGAGTAACTGCGTTGCGGCTGCACCGCGTGATCGTGCCATCCCGTCCGATACCGTCTTGGTTTCGCTATAATTTCGAGTCCGTTATTTTGCATGCCCGCCGCGGCCACAGCTAGGTCATTTGGTATAGTATCGTCGAGTCATAATTTTGTATCGTATCGTCGCGTCATAATTCTGTATCGTATCGTCGCGTCATGATTTTGTATCGTATTGTTGTGCCGTAATTTTGTATCGTTTGCATACCGCAGAGTCAACTGCCGCGTACTATCGTTGTCGTAGTAGATCCTAGATTTCAGAGGATGTTCTCGCGTGTTCACGCATTCCGAAGATTTCCGTAACTGCGCCATAGATCTCCGTAACCGCGATACATGCGTCGCGTAGAATTACGCTAGAATCGAGAGCTCGTCCATCAGAGAAGAGAAACGGTTACTTAATACCGTGTGTCGAGAACGTATCGCGGAGGCCAGAGCGTTTGCATACCGCAGAGTCAACCCGTCTGCCTGTACGTCGGAAACCGTGTAATTGACTTAGTGAATATATTTGTTATTATCTCATTGTTATTAATTCTGCGTACTTTACTGTTGTCTCGCCTTACTCGTTCTCCAAAAGATCCCCCGTTCCCGATCACGAACCATCCTCTCTGCCATTATCGTCCGCATTCGTGAGTCTCTACACCTCAGTATTTTCGAGTGAGAACGTACCGAAAAGATTTAAGAAAGAGGGACACGCTCTCTCATGCTTGGCGCCCAATCATTGACGTGAAGTTTAGAGTATGTAAAATTTGAGAAAGCCGTTGTGGCGTTGAGCCTTTTTAATGTTGTCGTGAAGGTATCGACTAAAGAGAGGTAGAGCAATACTCGCGAACGCGCGACGAAGTGGCACCACGCTCGTGAGTGCGGTCGCAATGTATATTGTCGAAACATGATTTTTTTCTAAAGTGAGATGTAATTTGTCAAAAAAATCTATTCATTATATCAATATATTACTATGAATAATAAAAATTTATTATCGAAGAACTTTATGATATTTCAAAGAGTATCATCAAGAACAAAATCTCTATGTCAAAGATCGTGTTAAAATCGAAGAGACGAAGAAAATATGGTTATATTCTCACGAGAATGAGCGATGTAGGGGCCTCCATTCTTTATTTTCAGTATATTCATAGAATATTATAAATTCATTCTGTTTCAATTGAAGTAAATATGTAATGTATGGTATATAAATATTTATTATAATTATATAAGCAGTTACATATATACTATTAAATAAAATATATATGTACATAATATATATATTTATATACATATATTTAT
>NW_017257984.1:22794-23052 GCF_001594055.1 Mycetomoellerius zeteki
ACTGATTAGATTAATCAGCAAGACGAATAATGAAACAGTTGCAGAACTGTTGGGTCTGTTGGATACAACTATTTATTCGGTGAGCAATCGGAATTACGAAATGCATCGAAGGAAAAGTGTTACAATCTTTTAGTGACAAGTTGTAAGTACATTTTGATGTACAGACCTGAAATCTGCCATAACATATGCGTATGGCAGATTCCAGAACATCTTGGAATTTTCAATACGCATTTATATCTTGAGATATACACGGATAAT
>NW_017257984.1:25072-25971 GCF_001594055.1 Mycetomoellerius zeteki
AACTTAATTATTTTTTACACAAATTTTTATATATTAATACATTAATGATTTCATTTCTTATGGCGGCATGTTGTAAGACTCACTTTTACTAACTGTAGGTTTTGGATTTTAAAGTTTTAAATTCCTATACTATTATTCTTTATTTAGACAATATGTATTTTCTGTAGTTAATGTGTTAGTACTATTCAAACAATCATTTATTAAAATTTAGTACATATTTCTCAAAGTATATATCGAGATTTTATTAAAATATTTTTTCATGAATGTATATTTGCATTAGGTAAAACGAATGAAAAGAAAAAACGATGGACAGATGAAGAGATAACACAAGCAAAAACGTATTTTTCAAAATATGTGCAACAAGGAAAATTACCACCTTTATCAGAAATAGAGAGGCTCAAAGTAACACATAATATTTTAAGTGATAGGAAACCGGATGCAATAAAAACATGGTTACATTATCGGTTAAATAAGAACAAAAACGTTTAAAGTAACAAGTAATACACATAATTTTAATTTTTACAGCACAACATGTCATAAGACAAACATTTATAAGATTAAATTTCCGTTTAAGTATTTGCTATATTACTCTATTAACAATAAAATGTCTAAGTTTACGTTTACATTAATTTCGATATCATTAGGTGCGTTCGGCATTGCAAATCGGAGGCGCCTGTTTGCTTATTCACCTCGGAAATCGTTCGGTAACTCGTATCTTTCTGCTACATGTCTCATTTACGTTGGGTATTAACATTTCTAGAGCTAATCGAGCATCTCAATCCACTCTGGATTCAAAGATCGTAGAGCTAGTGCAAGATTTGGCGCCTAAATTGAATATAATCTTTCAAATCATAATTTGATTTGTTAAAAAATCTTAATGTTAAAAAGACCCTCAAATT
>NW_017257985.1:0-697 GCF_001594055.1 Mycetomoellerius zeteki
GCCGCGGTGCTCTCGTAGGCTAGCCTACGGGAGGGTACGCTGGTGCGAGCGTGAACCCGCCGCGTTGGATCCTCCGCCGCGTGGATTAGCTTATTTTCCCCACTCCTTAAATTTTGTTTCTTTTCGCGTATTCTCGTGATTATTTAACGTCGTGTTTTCTTTTTGCTTTTGATAAGTCACGCACGGAGATCGCGTTATTCATTTCGCAAAATGGACGCGCGCTGGAAACATCCCTGGACATCGATCGTATGCGGGCCGACACGACCGGTTGCGGGAAAACGATTTTCATAAAGAGAGATTTTCTCCGACATTTGTCCCTCATGTCTGACGTGCGTTTCGAGAGAGTTTTGTTTTATTACGCGGAATGGCAAGAAGCCTATCGTCAGTTAAAATACGACACACGTGAACAAATGGACGAACAGATCTGGAGAAGCGACAGCGGTAAAGAAAAATGTAATTGAATTTCGCGAGGGTTTACCTCGTTCGGAAGATTACTCGAACGATCCGCTTTCTCCGAAATTAGTGATAATCGACGATCTTATGAGAGAATCGTCGTCGAGCGACGCAATCGTGGATCTTTTTACCAAGGGCAGTCATCACAAGAATCTCAGTGTTATTCTTATCTCGCAGAATCTCTTCCACCAAGGCCGTGGCCAACGCGATATATTGCTCAACGCGAATTACATCGTCGTTTTCA
>NW_017257986.1:0-3101 GCF_001594055.1 Mycetomoellerius zeteki
TTTCCAAAATCGAGACAGTGCAGATCGCGTATTCATTCACTATTAACTCAGTATAAGGCATTTGTCGCGATTGAGCGGAGGGTCAGGTATCAGTCTAGAATGACTACTCTAACCGACCATTCGCCCCATCCCCGTGTCCAGTCAAACTGCCGGCCCGGCCCAGAACTCTTTGCAATCTATACGGGGACGATGCCACCATCTCAGCCTCTCGCACATCAATCTCTCTCTGATTCAGCCAAACAGTAAGTTTTGCTTGACTATACACACTGATACATATATAGTATATATATACACATATATATATATCACATTCTCCCGCGCTCCTATTATAGCACGCGTTAGGGGTTCCACGAAAGCTACCCGTTCATGGGGACGTAATCCAAACGTCCGCAGGAGTCCACGGGCCCGCCAGATCGAACCTGAGCCTGTCCAGGTAGCGGCGGATAACTATAATACAGAAATTTCCTATTCTCCTGTCCCTCCTGATCAAGACCTCCCCTTAGATTTGTCCATCCCGTCCATCCCTGATTCCTCGATCCTTGACATCCTTCAATATTCCCCTCCTCCCATTTCAGAACAGTTCCCTCCCCTCGATTCGCCTTTCGAAGAGGAACCCAATCCCACCTCCTTCCCTTGACCAAATTCCAACTCCTCCTCCACCTTCATCTCCTTCCGGTTCTTCCGCTGCGGAGTGGGACCATTTATTTAGGTTCTATTCCGCAGCCCATAATGAAGCCGATAGGATAGTCACAGTATACATCCCAGGCAATCCCACCCCCTTCACTGTCCAGTACAAGCACCTCCAACTCTTATGTTCCTGCACCGCATTCCTTACCAATTCCCAGTAGCCCCCTCCCCTTCTCTCACAAGCCGCCATTTTATGAAGAACACACACAACACATTCAATCACTTTTCATTTTTATTTTTCATACAGAACCGTATTTATGTAATCCGCGATACACCCACATACAAGTAGTATGGTAAGGCCGGTTCTAACACAGGTCCTTCGAGGGGAGTGCGGGGCGCGGGGGTATTCGTAGGCGCGGGGGAAGGGAAGGGATAGCGCGGGGAAGGTCCTAGCATGATGACGTGTATCAATGGTATCGTTGTTTACAAAAACAGCCGCCGCCGCCATCACGGGACCCCGCCGCCGCCGCCCTCCCCAAAATGCGTTGTCATCAAAATGGGCCGCCGCCCAGCCCAAAATGAGTCGCGGTATTATTTAATATGACAAAGAAGCGTCGATATTTTTTCTACATGTATTATTTAATATGACAAAGAAGCGTCGATATTTTATCTACATGTCGCGGCACGGCGAGAGAAGCGCCGGCTGAGATGCGTGTTGAAGATGCCGCTGTCGCGTATAGCGTTCTCGGGCGCGATATTGGACAATCGCGTATACTTGACATCAACCGTGTCGATGAGTCTGGCTAATCGTTCGAACGTTACGTCGATACACCCATCAAACTCGAACATACGGCATAGCGTCGTTTCGATCATCATCATGTATACGGATGAAGAATTGAGATGTACGAGCGTAACGTTGTTCAGCGTGCACACTCTGACCGTTAGCGGCCCAACGCTCATGAAATTATCTTTGTATTCGTTTCGAAGCAGCTTGTACATATTCCATCGCTGCTCGTAGAGACCCTTCCACGTTTCGAGCGACAGCGACAGTTCGTGTCCGCGATAACCTCTCAGGACGATCTCCACGTAACTCGGTTACGTACGTAACCAACGTTGATGCCAATTTCCAAAAATTTGTGGCCCGTAGCCGTCAGGTTGTAACGCCTGCTCAGCAAGCGCACCGCGCGACGCTCCATGCTGTGTACGTACATAAAGTTAAAAAAAAATATTTTTGTGTTTTTTGTGTATAGAACGTCGAAACTTACACGTTACAGTCCTTCTTCGTTTCGAACGATGCACTGCTCTCTTTGGCGAAGTATATTTCTGAAACCGTTCGTACAAGCGGGTATCACAAGACTGATCGCATCCGCGTAAATTGCGACGTATATAGTGGGTACTTTTGGAATCTAAGAGGGGATATCTCCTCCCCCACTTTGCAAGAATTTCAAACTTGTCGTGACACGTTTTATATTCTACGTATTTTTTTTGTTCGCGAGTTTATCTATGTTTATATGTACATACATACATACTGTCACGCCTTTCCCCGGCGTCGATCTGGTGCGGAGCGCGCGCGGGAGCGCGCTCCGGGGAACGGCGGATCAATCGGGTCGGAGGGCCGGCGATGGCCCTCGTACGGAAGGGAACCTCACGCGGTCGAGCGAGAACCGTGAGCCGCAACAATGTTGGGCGCCAGACGTGCTTCCCAGCGATGTCGATCCCGCGAACGAGAACACAAACCACGCGGAAACCGCGAGACTCCGGTAACACCAAGGATCCACCAACACCGATAGCCGTTTCTCGCTCGCGTGAGGGCCGGCTAGCTCGACCTAACGGCAGAGGGGGGGGTACGGGTAAGGGCCGGTTAACAGGAGTAGGAGCGGGACCCTCGAGGGCAGGGCGTGAACACAATTATCTCCATTAAGTAAATAATAAGTGCGTTTAATAGGCAGCAGCGAAAGACGGCACAATAGCCGAAAGCGTAGAGATCGCAAACAAAAAAAACAGGAAACGAAAGACCACCGACAGACCGAGAGCAGCAGCTCTTACGTGGCCAAACGAAAGCGGCGCTATTTAACCGATAATCCGGCCATGCGGTCAGGCAGGCATTATAGCCGCGGAGAGAGAGATAGCGCGCGGGTAACTTAGCAAGCATTTCAACAGGCCGACCCGGCGCCGGGACCTCGCGAATCAGCATGCACGCTCATGCCCGCCGCTAAGCCGAAGATTCCGCCGCGAAGCTCGGCGGTTCGCTCTATGAACCAGCCCTCCTCTCAAACGGCGTACCCGCGCCCTGACGTGACGCTCTAGCTCACCACCTCAAGGACGGCCACAGAGCGACGGTAACGCAACCCACACACGCGCGCTCGTCCACGCACACGCACACACACACACACCGGTAATACGCACGCGGAAAATCCCCGCGACCGCCGAGCTCGCGCCCGCGATATCCCACACGATGGCTCTTCCGCCTCGCC
>NW_017257986.1:3227-4186 GCF_001594055.1 Mycetomoellerius zeteki
CGGCCACCGCACCAACGCGAAATTCGCGTGCCGACGAAAGAATGTGAGGGCGACCCTCTGCCCCGTTGCATGCGACTTCACAGAACCCGGTATCCGCCCAAGGGGCAACCTCACCGATAGCTGGATCCCGCGACGATCCTCTGACTCGGGGCCTCTCGCTCGTCCTCTCAAGTCTCGCCGGGCCGGGACGTCTATGCTACTCGGTAGCTGGAAGCGGAAGAGGACGAGCAGCATCGCGATCGATGCGCGATCGATCCGCGAGCTTCCCCCTTTACGGGGTTGCGCAGCCGCGTCGCGCGTTGTCGCGACCAATTAGCGGGCTAGCGATCCTTCGCGCGCAAGGACGTGCGCGGCGACTCGCCACGGGGCGCCTGGCGGCCCCGAAAACTTTCGCTGGTGGGCCTCCCTTGCCGGTCGTCCTCGGTTGGTCGCGCCGCGGTCGTGGCCGGGCGCACCGCCCCCACGCTAGCTCCTGCGGCTCGCCGGACGTGACTTGGCTCGCTGGGATCCTCGGGATCCTCTCCTGCTCGTCGTATGCTCCTTGCACCATCCTGGGGCTCGGGCGCCGCTAAATCCTAAGGCGGGGGTGGCCGTTGCTTCCTTCCATTGGCTGGAAGCGCTTACCGGCTCCTCGCCGCCCGTCTCCGGCCCGCGGGATTCTTCCGTGGTGGTCTTCCCTCCGGTGGTTTCTTCGCTCGGCGAGGTTTTCGTGAGATTTAGACATGAAATAAATTCGCCGGGGATTAGAAAAAAAGTAACTTAACTCTAATTTACGGCCCCCCTGGAGATTTCGCTCGCTCGCGCGTCCCGGTTCGGGTCAGGCACGAATCCTCGCCCTGTGACGGCAAGGGTCGCTGCGACGCTGCAGCGAAACTGCAACGTCACAATACATACGTAAATATGTACATATGCGTAAACATAAGTACAGAAATACGTAAGTAGCAAACCAATGTATATAC
>NW_017257987.1:0-493 GCF_001594055.1 Mycetomoellerius zeteki
TGTAAAAGTCGAGCTTGCATTTATTGTTTCCATCGCAGAGTTTAAATTATCTTTTGTATAGAGGTATCGACACTTTCTTGACGTTGGTGGCATTGCTCAAAGTCACAAAATGTATAAAGCTATTAATTTTTGCGATATAAGTCCTTCAGTTTTTAATTATTTCTAAAAATTGTAACAGAAGAGTACTTACGTATTTATTTTCCTTAACCAATTTTTAGGTTAAAATATAAATTGAAAGCTTTTTCAACATTCTAAACAAAATATATACATTAATCATTATACAGATAACAGAAAATATTTTTTAAGTATTATTATATAGTAATAATAATATTTTCTACATCGTTTTACACTAAAAATACACTAAAAATACTTACCTAGGTAACCAGATACGTGTACGTACACAACAACAATGTGTATGACAATAACTAGCACATTCACTCATAACACGTCGGCTCATATACTGTCGGCAGTAATGCAAGCAAACGTTAAATGA
>NW_017257988.1:0-3859 GCF_001594055.1 Mycetomoellerius zeteki
CGAACATGTAGACAACACCCAGACACTTATTCAATATACGAGTATATAGGACATGCCAGGCAAACGGAATTATATCCTATGTGAAAAAAGTTCCATTCCAAATTTTACCTCTCTTTGCTCTATTTGCTATATACCTTGTAAAATTTAATCGAAATGGATAATTTAACAAACGATAATTTTAAACTATCATTTATGACAACTTGGACGCTCGCATAAATTCTATCAAATGGATAGGTAAAAAATTAAGACCTTATTATAAAACATCAATTGAGTTACATTTTCAGATATTAAAGAAACAATCACCAATTCCTTAAATTATTAACATTTTATTATTTTTAACTTCAATGTATGTCAAAATCAACTCTTTTTTTTAGTTTCAAAATAAAGAACATTTATTATTGTGTAGTAAATAATAAACTATACAGTAAATTATGAAAATTAAATTTGAATTGAAATTAATACACCTTCTTGGGCTAAATTATATTATTTAGTTTTATTGTTTTAGTTAAGTTAACGGCACATTGAGAAAAAAACAGATTCTTCTTCTAAAATGGCTGTTTATTGATATTAACATTACCACAAAGATTCTTAATTTAATTGAATTGATTAATTATTTGGTAATATGTATGAAGTAGTAATTATATTATGTACGTTTTTTAATTCAACGTCCTGCCTATCCTGTATATCATGAACTCACATTTATATATTTTAATTGTTACTTTCGTTAAAGAGAACATACAAAATATATCTGATGCATCTCGTGATACAAAAATTTTAATTTTTTATTTACACTTTCCTTGTCATATTTTCAAGTAAATGCCGAAGTGTCATCTAACTTAATAAATCGATCTAAAGAAAATATTACTACATTTACGTATAGAGGAGTTGTAGTAATACATAGTCAAGATTGGCAAGTAACGCGTTCTTTGTAACGTCGTTACCGTTACAAGTTACTTTTTTCGGTAACGATTGGATAACGACGTTACATTTTCTTCTGAGTGACGTTAATGGTAACGCAGTTACATTTTTGGGGTAATGGTAACGGTTTTACTAGTTACTTTTATCGTTAATCTATTTCTATTTACATAGTTTTAATCGTAACTAGAGCGTATATACATTTATGAATTTTTAAGTTTTATTCCTCTACTAAAAAATAGAATTCTGGCATCTTTTTTGTATTTACCGCAGGAATTTAATTACGCATATAATGGCGTTTTTCATTGGCAGAACTAATGCGCGTTCAGTGCACTTAGCCGCTCGTACAATCGACGTAAAGATTTACGGTTAATAAAAATATAGAAACGAGTTAAATCTTCAATACATTTACTGCAAAATCTTCAATACATTTTATTATACTATTTGATAAAATATACCTTAGGCACTTCATCAATTGAGATACCTCATTTTTACATTTAGATTTATGTACAACGTTTTTAATGTTCACTGAGTGTTCTGCCTGTTTAATCTACACACAAGTTCTGCCAATGAAAACGCTATAATATTCTATTAGTCTCAAGAAAAGAAAGTAACAAAAAAGTAAAGAATCGTTACGTTTTGAAGAACGGTAACGGTAACGAGTTATTTTTATGAGGTAACGTTGCCAATCCTGTATATAATACAATATTACAAAGTCATATAAAATATATTTGTAGAATAGAAGTACAACAAATAGTATATTTGACACATAACCGACTACTGCATGCCAAAAAAATTATGTTTTCATAAACATAATACGACAGGCGCAACACTCTTGACCACGCAAACGCATCACCGTGCATCGGGTGTATGTGTAACAGATCCGCAGTGTTGACAAAAGATGACATGTTTTTTAAATGAACAAAATAACATATTTTTGACACGGTTTTAATGCTTCACACATCCTTCATACAATATTATAAAAAAGCAACGTTATCATGTTATAAACGTGTTTAAAACTCATTAAATCGATCAAGCATGATTCAAACGGTTTAAACCATAATTTTACCAACCCTGTCGTTTCGCACGTTTACAGTTATGGTATCCTGGATAGCTTAGATCGCACGACATGATAAGTATTCGTTTTTAACAAAGTTATTATTTTGATAACTGTTTAAAGGCCGCGGCGTACGTCTATGGTTTCGACAAATGAAACGTATCGTCTATGTTTTATACCAACTTTGATTTTCCTTCACTTTATCCTTTACTTTAATTTTCCTTCATTTTTAATATTTTCATAATTAAAGGTGTTTGGTTGAATAGTAAAAATGTTACCGATAAAGAAAAACACCGAATAACAACCCATCATTTGTTGCAACTCTAGCATAAGTTTTATAGAATGAAAATGCAGCGAATATAATATATTCGGCACGAATACCATATATCCGCAGAAATGTGCCGAATAACCAATTATTCGGTTAATATTAGATACGATTTTAACAAAAACGATATAGTGGACATGCAATATTCTGATCACATTCCCGCATCATCATACAGCGTGTGCTCATGTTACAGTATCTCAGGGTTGGCAAAATGTGTAATGTTTTTATCTACGCGAACAAATCATTGTTTTTTAAAAACACGTTTGTAATGTTTCATTTATTATTTAAAAAGTCATCTATAAAAAAAATGTTTGAAATATATTAAAAACATCGATAAAGCATGTTTGAAACAATTGAAAACATGTTTGAAACATGATTTTTACCAACTCTGCAAATTTGTCCGCTTAGAATTACGGTATAGTTTAGATCCCACGTAAAATTATTTGTTTTTATCAAAGCTATTATCTTCCATTACTTCTGTAAAGAAGGTATAGTATAGTTTCTACAAATAGGAAGATATTTTCTATATTTTATGATCATTTATAGTCCGACCATTTATTAGTCCGACCGAAAACACATTTTGACTTCCGGCCGAAACCGGAAAAGGATATTCGGTGGTCACTCAATTTCGGCCGAAAACGAAACCGAAACCGAAATTTAGATGATTAGTCTTACTAAAAAAAAGAGAGAAGCTAACGGACTTACATTTTTTTCAGCCGGAGTGGAAATTGACATTTTTGGATCAATTCTACAGAGACCGTATTGTTTCAGAAATCATGACAAAATGCACTTTTAAAAAACAAGATTTTTTAAAAATATCTAACTATAATAATATAATAATATTGCATCTTCAACTTTTATAAAGAAATGAAATCACAATTATTAGTAAGATCACATCAAAGTTTGTACTTAAATTGTCTTGAGCTTAATCAACGAGTTAATAGTTAAAATCGAACAGTTGTTTTTTGAATGCTCTGGCGCGTTGCAACTTGTACACTTTCAGTTTATCCACCGAAATTTTCTTTTAATTTCGGCCGAAACCGAAACTAAAACCGAAACTTCGATCGGACTCTACTCATTTATAGTTTTATTTTTTAAGTTAATTTTGGAAGCCAGTATGTCTTCGAAAACGGACGAATCAGAATTCTTATAAGAATTACCAAGTGAGAACAATTAATTCATTCCTATAAAATGTATCAAAATTTTGTGATGGTCGAATACATTTTCACTGTAAGTCGTAAATAAACCAAAATTTCTCTTATTGATCGAATAATCCCCAATCTCGTTAATCGAATTATATATGAATATGTCACCTTTCTGTTAAATCTATTCGTATTTCATGGTGATCGAATAAATTCTTCTCATTAAGTATATCTGCAGAATTTCGTGTTGATCAAATGTTTTCATGTTAATTATGGGTGCATTTCATTTCATGCATAATGCATGAATTATCATTGTTGTTCACTGAATGTAAATAAGGATAAATGAAATATCATGCGCATCATGCATGAAACGGAATGCATCCATCAGCTATGTGTTATCAGATACTTACAAATCAATAT
>NW_017257988.1:5388-7371 GCF_001594055.1 Mycetomoellerius zeteki
GCCGTTTCTATTCTTTCTATAGGCGCGCTCTCATTAGTACAATTTCAAACTTTAATATCTCGATTATTATTACGGATATCGCTAAACGGTAAAGGACTTTTATGTTTATTTCGATCCCATCTACCTTCCTGTGGGAGATTGGAAGAGTGGGGCTGGACACCCTGTATATACTACTCTAAATAACATTGACCGATCAGAAAAGAAGACATTTTCTCATCAGCCACAGAAAATATCACTTTAGGTGCGTTTCGAGTTACGCTTGAAGCGCATGATGTATGATTCGTCTTCATTGTTCACCGAATAACAATGAAGGATAAAATTTACCTTCGTTCTACTGTATTACAGGATACAGCACACATGACATAAAAGTCATAAGCTATACAGTATGCATAGCGTATGTTCGCCTGACTTGCGTCAACTGACATAGTAATTGAACTGCTAGAGTCCGCTGAAGTTAAAATTAATTACAATTTTGGTAATGATACTTCAGTTTCTGAATGAGTCCAGGATGTAATAAACGAATGATTATGTTTACTCAAGACACAGAATTTATTAAAAAATGTTTCTTACACAGCCGGTTATAAATTATTTATGTAACAGTGAACGCTTGTGCCATACACAGCTACATCTTCTATATAGGGGCGCTACTGATAACAACGCCAGCTATCGAGCGACTCTAGACATTATTATTCATCTACTATATCATATTGAACTGAAAAATAATCAGATGAAAAAAACAGATTTGTAGAACAGAGATACAACGAATAGTGTATTCGGCACATAAACGAATATTATATATATGCAAACATGTGCCGAATAACCAATTATTTGACGAATATTAGGTAAACCATATCGATTTTAACAAAATCGATATGGTGGACGTGTAATACTCCTGATCGCACCCCCGCATCATCGTACATCGTGTGCTTATTAGAGTGGCTCTTATTTACTCTTGATGAAAATTTTTTTTTCAAATTTTATTTCCGGCATCTCCCAAAACGGTTCCAATCCAAGAAAAAAAAAATCTGTGTAAAATTACAGCCCAATCGGATAAAAGAAAAACGTGCCGCCGGGCCTTTGAACTTTATTACGAGTATAAAGCAAAAAATTATCGATTTTTATGAATATCTTCCAAGGTATTGAATTTATCAAAAAAAGTTTCAAACAGAAGTTGTAGATAAATAAAGGGGACATTTTTGTTTTATTTATTTCTTCGTATGACGAACGGTTTTCAAAAAAAATCCAAAAAACTAGGAAAAAATATTAATACGTTTGTCGATAACGCAACTAAAGCACCATACCAGGATTTCAGGTTTCTGTCTAAGCTTTATGAATATCGAACGATTGATCATAATATTTCTCGAATTGCTTTGCATAAATTTAGGAACCATTTATGGTATTTAAGCCCTGAAACTATCGCATTGGCATTTTTTGATTCGACTTTGCCATTAGAATTGAACCAAAAGATGATTGATGCTTTAAATCGTGAATCATGTGACGAAAATATTAAGCGAATATTAATAAAAGATGAAGAAATTTCTGAATTTATGCAAAAGGGATTTGAATACATTGTTTCCCCCGAAACTAAAAATTTTTTTAAAAGATTTGAATTAGATGATCAATTCTTGCAAACAGACCCATTCACTTGGTCTGAAAACACTAGTTTCAAAAAGGGCTGGAAATAGTGAATAAACTACGAGTTATTAATGAAACAGCAGAAAGGGGTATTCAATTGATGGAAAATTATAATAGATTATTCACAAAGAACGAAAAGCAAGCACAATATGTTTTGCAAATTGTGAATGATTACCACCGCCGGTTTCCTGACTATAAAAAAGACATTATCTAAAAAGTTATAAGATCTTATAAGACTGTGAGTTATATAATAAAAATAATCTGTATAAAATGCGTTAATTTTAGAAATTATCTTAATTCATAACATTAAGATATAATAAAATATTCTATTATTATTATATATATATA
>NW_017257988.1:7385-8030 GCF_001594055.1 Mycetomoellerius zeteki
AGATACAATAAAATAAAATATTCTAAATTTTTCTCAAAAACAAATTATTTTTTAATCTTAATTGCAACATTCTATATCAACGATTTCTAATATTTTTTAAATAAATTATACTTAAAATTTTCTGGCTCTTTTAAGTTAAAAATCAAGAATATATATATTTTTGTGCCTTTCTTAATTAAAAATATTCAAGTCAATTAAGAAGATCACTAATAATTTTTAATCTATTTCCTGTTTTTTTTTATTTTTCTCGAAAATCGTTCGTCATACGAAAAAAATGAACAGAACATAAAACGTGCCCCTTATTCAAATCTACAACTTTTGTTTGAAACCTTTTTTGATAAATTCAATAACTTAAAAGATATTCAGAAAATCGATGATTTTTTCATTTTATAATAAAGTTCAGAGGCCCAGTTTTCCTCTTATCCAATTAGGCTAAAATTTTGCACAGATTTTTTTTTCTTGAATTGGAATCATTTTAGGGGGTGCCGCAAAAAATATTCGAAAGTCGAAAATAAGAGTCACCCTAGTGCTGATGGTACAGTACCTCAAGGTTGGCAAAATATAATGTTTTTATTTATGAACAAATCATTGTGTTTTTTAAAACATGTTTGTAATTCATGTTTCATACATGATTTAAACAGTTAT
>NW_017257988.1:11556-20464 GCF_001594055.1 Mycetomoellerius zeteki
ATAACTTTTATAATATAGTAGAGTACCAAAAAATATTTTAGTTGCAAAATCTCGAAATTGCCATAGCAACTTAAAATTCTGTTTGGTTTAGTCAAAATGCATTTAACTATATAGGTTGATATCAAAACATAAAACCAATTCTCTCATGCATTAGAGAGAATAGAAGATCTATTACACGATGTGACAAATATCACTTTTTTTTCTCACCGATGTGTGATAGTACACTTCCTGAAAATTTTTTCGCTCTGATCACGATACTGTTGTCAGTATTAATCTAGCACGTCAGGATTTTGAGTAAATTGGAAAGGAGTAAAAAATGGTGTTTTTTGCCACATTTAACATTTTTTTGCGGTTAAATTCAAACTGGTTTCTAAATAAACTAAACGGCAGTTGAAAGGATAATTCAAGAGTTTTTAAACGAACTTCGGTTCATGATCATACGACCTTTTTCATCAAGTTATAACCGTTCGAATTTCAGATTTTATCTAACATTCCATGTGTTTACAATTTTATCCACACACAGTCACCATAAGAGATGCGCCCGAGACGGAGATGAGATGAGATTTCTGCGATTTCGATCTCGATCTCGAAAAATTTTGAAACATTCATCTCGAACTCAATTTTCGAGAATTACGAATATCTAATTTCGACGAGATTTACGAAAAATAATTTAAAAAGTGCAAGAATAGTTTTATTTGCGAGTATAAATGAGTGTATAATTTATTACAATTTTACAAAAAGTACTGTATATTACATAACTGGTATTTCTACTTTAACGCTACTCCTAAAATGATATCAATAATAAGTTTTCAATAAGAAATTTTATATCAATGATTCTGAGTAGTCGCCGCGGTCATCATATTTAATCGTGACGTGCCAAGCGACAAATGACACGTTACTTTTTGTTATGTGTCATTTGTTACGTGCAACAAATAAAGAGAATGTGGATAAAACGAAATAGCATATTAAACTGAGATAGCATTAAACTCTCTTGTAAAAATTGGCGAAATCTATTCAGACAGTTAATAAATAGTAAATAGTGATAAAAGGCACATGAGGTGCATTTACTCAATTCGCATGCGTAGCCTATTTTCACTTCACGTATCTCTTTACTATTATTTATTAACTGCAGGACAGATAAGGATAGCCTATATAAATCCTATATAAATATATATAGACATTTTTACAAGTGTTTTGAAGCGAACTAATCATTTGATTTTGTCCTAATTGTCTTAAAAGATGTCTCATAATAAAAATTAACGTCATTTGCCGCTTTGACGTTACTATTCAGTAGGATCGCGGCACTACACAGGAATCTTAAAATTCTAGCAAAGATAATGTAGTACGTAAATAGTACATTGTGTGACAAGTGCGAGAAGTTGGCTGTTGCGACGAGTGCGGAGTGGTCGCACGAGCCGAAGGCGAGTTTTCATGTAAAGCAATAAAATAATTATTAACTTTAACTGTTAATAACTTTTTAACGAATGACGAGCGACGGCTAAAACTTGTTGGAAGTCACTCGAGGTCATGACCTTGACAACATATATCAAGGTCATCGAGGCTGGCTCCTCTCATCATAATTACCGCAGCGTATTTCAATTGCGTTGATATAATATCTCGGGAACTAAGCGTCCAATCGACATGAATTTTTGCATGTCCATTTAATATATGTTCTTTTATTACTGGCACTATGGAATCTAATTTACGATTATTCCATTTTATTATATTATATAAAAAAGAAACGAAACAAATTTATAGGTGAAAATCAATACAATTTTTCAAAACATTACCGTTTCAACAATTTTCGATTTTTTCCTTATATTTTAATTCCAGTAACTCTTATAATTTGATAATTTCTTTGGTTTTTTGGTCTCAGAATTTTAGAACTAACGGAATGATGTCAACGCGTCAAAAAGAAATTTTTTCATTCGTCTAGCGTACCACCGCATATCTTTTTTTTGTATAATACATATGAACACGAAAAAATATTCTTAAATATCCATTTTGCACAAATAAAGTTTCAAAAAGTTTCATATTAATATTATATATTAATTCATTTCTTTTAAAGAAATTCCTAAATAATCATGCAATTTTTAGCCATACAAACCAGAATACCTCCTTAATATCTCCACTATTACATAGCGAATCCTAATGATTACATATGGAATTATTTGTTAAATCGCTCGCCGTTACACCATGACGCTAACATACCAATACTCAATAGCCAGCACTTATTATAACGCATTTTTACTTTCAAGTATTTCGAAACGTTTCTGAAGTACATTTTAGCATTTAATTACACCTACTTCCTCATTTTACTTAAACTTGAGCGTATTATCACACGAATATATGTATTTTTGAGTGTGTTGTTTGCTATTTAACATTTTGTTTGACTGTATATATTTTGAGTTATGCAAATTTAAACAATTGCATAGCATTTTGCTAATGTGACCCTCTATGGGTATCTATTGATTACTCACGACCTCTTTTTTGAAGTTTTCATATCAAAATAATTATTAACACTGAGGAACAAAATTAAATCACTATAGTATGAGTATTCGCAGCTATTTTTAATCCATTTCCCACTCCTTGCTCTCTCTCCATTCCGCCGCTGAGCTGAGAAGGTTACGGTCGTTACAAGATCTAGACAAACAGAAAAAGCTGCAAATTGGAAAAACGAGTAAACTTATTTCACAAAGGTATGATGACTTGGTTGGTGTCCAAGATTCTCTCTATTAAAGTTATCTATCCATTGTTGTCGACGAATATTATCCGTAGGAAATAAAAATAATTGGACACTTTTTCCGTCCTATTAGTACAATTTGCCGCAACGCAACAAGGCATTTTACAAATTGTTGCTTTACCGTGTTGTAACAACAATTGTCGTTGATCCGATTGACCGTAAACCTTCTCAGCTCAGCGGCGGAATGGGGAAAGAGCAAGGAGTGGGAAAAGAATTAAAAATGGCTGAAGCGAATACCTATATTACAGCTCTGACAAAATTTGACTTTTTTTGTATTTGGTATATGGAGTGTCATTTCTCGAAGATTTTTGTCCTCTGAATTTGATCCATGCTCAGAAAAATTCTATCACACCACATTTTCGAGCAAAATGGAGTAATATGTGCCAAAAATGACGATTATGATCATATTTAGAATGCATTTAAGGAAATTTTATTGTATCAATTTTTTCTATACTATCTTAAAATGCTATCTTTTACCTTCAAAATGATTTTTTTTCTGTATCTGTACGATTTTTTATGACCAAGTTACGTTGATTTGAAGAGGCATACGCTGCCCCGCGCTATCTAAGCGTTCCCTTGGCGCGAAACACTAACGTATTTCTTGATCATGTATAGCTTACAAGTGTCATATTATGATTTTTGTTTTTATTGGTGAATTCGATCACTCGCACTCCACTGGATCAATACATATTACAAGCTGCTTCACATAAAATATCTCAATGCAGTGATATAAAATCAACTTTGACAATGAAATGATACATACCATATATATTTTGTTAAATATCGTGACTGCATCATCAGTAGATAGTTAATTGTTTAAAATATTATATTTATATATTTTTACATATAACTTTCTTAATTTCATGTAAAGCAGCATTTAATATGCGCTGACCTAATGTAGTGCAAGTGACCGAATTCGCTATTAGACTTGATATTCCGAGATTAGCATGACAGTCACTAGAAAATCATTCAGCCACATGTGTTTCCACAGTGCACCACGCGGAAGCGATCTAAAACGTCGTTCCGATGAAGAAAATTTTATTCGATGTTATTGTATACATTACACGTACTGTATACTTCGAATAAAATTTTCCTCGAAAAGGACGTTTTGGAACTTAGCCCGAGTAAGCTTCTTCGATTCAACTTCAGAAACGGTGATAACTTCAAACCCACGTAACTTGATTATAAAAAATGGCACGGAAATAAAAAAATCTCATTTTGAAGGTAAAAGATAGCACTTTAAGATAATGTACACAAAATTGACAAAATAAAATTTCCTTAACCACAATAACATTGTAAAAGTCAAAAATGATTTATTGTTGATATTATAATCAGAATAACATATATTTGATAAAAAGAATTTATAAATATAATATGTATGTACTACCTCTAGAGGTTATAAGTGAAAGGTACTAAACGTTGTATGGTCTATTCAAGATTGCGGATTGAAAGGGTAAGTTTTCAATAATCGGTCTGTTATAAAATCTGGCGAAGGTATCTGAGGATCTAGTCCAACCTGCTGTACGCCTAATTTCTTCTAGACTAATACCCCTGAGTGCGGCAAGCAATGTTGAAGCATGTCGGGTAGAGTGAGCTGAGAATGTATTTGTATCTATTCTCGCTGCAACTAGTTCTAATTTGACCCATCTGGCCAATGTTTGAGAAGAGGCCGCGTTGTATGGAATCCGAGTAGAAATGAACAAAGAATCGCATCCCTCATAGCGAAGATCGCGAGTGATTCTGATGTAGGACTTGACTAAGGAGACGATGCAGAGCTCTGGTCTTTCTAGAAAGGGCTTAAAAGAGAGTAATGGTTGGGATCTTCCCACTCCGGAGGTTTTGAGTCTCGCTGGGATTTTTATCACTATAGAGTCCGAAATAAGTATTATACATTTGAGAGTTTTGTGGATGTAAGGGTTTGCATCCTTTGAGCCGTTGTAAGGGCAAGAAGAGTGGTTAATTTTCTCGAGATCGACTCGAGCGGCAAGGTCTCGTGAGCGTGGCCAGATGTTCTAATACCGGGGACGGATCCCAGACATAATCGTAACGGGGGCGTTGCGGTTTTAGAACTGTTACTCCTTTAAGAAATCCTTTCACCAGTGGGTGAGTACCTACCTCGTTTGTCGAGATAAGCGAGGTGGCTGAGCGATATGAATTCAAAGTGGCGTATGAACCTATTTCTGCAAAGGAGGACAATTTATGTGCTTCTGTCTGCAAAACGCCCACCACCTTCTAAGCGGTTTTGAGTATTGTGTGATAGTGGCGTCCGAAATTAAGGCGAGGGTAGTCTCTATTGCTGAGAGTAGTGTTCCTTTTAGTAAGAAGGCTTGCCGGATAGCTTCGCGGCTACCAGGAAAATCCTGTTCCAGGTCGGGTGGATATCTCTGAAAGGAGATGAAAGCATATGAATGTCTGGTTGGAATTGGATCGGCTGGTCAATAATGAGACGATTAAATAAGGGGAACCAAGGTTGGGCTGGCCACCAAGGTACAACAACAATTCCTTCTGCTTTGTCCATGACGATTTTCCGCAGCACTTTCAAAATAAGAATAAATGGGGAAAAAACATAGAAATAAAGTCCAGCCCAGCTTAATGAAAACGCATCAATTGCTTCCGCTAAAGGATCCGGCTGCCAAGTAATAAAGCGACGGCATTTAGTATTAATAGAAGTGGCGAACAAATCTATATCGAAGGGACCAAAGATGTCTTCGATTCTTTGGAAGTAACCTTGTGCAAGGGTCCATTCTGTCTCTTCTGACACTATCCGCGATTCGGTATCTGCTTCGGTATTCTGTGCTGAAGGAATATAGGAAGCATAAATGAAGAGATTGCGCTTGGCCCACCAGTCCCAAATTTCGCGAGTGAGTTGCGATAATATTGGATATTTGACCGATCCTATCCGATTAATATATGAAAGTGCTGTGGAATTGTCTACTCTTAGGAGTATATCTACTTAGGAGTAAATATATAGGAGTATATATTTGCTAAATGTGACGCGAAACATCTTAATGCATGGAAGACAGCTAAAAGTTCCAAATAATATGATATGGTGTCGTTTATCCTCCGCGGACCAATATCCATGCGTACGTGTCTCTTTGCATACAGCTCCACAACCGGTTAGAGAGGCGTCAGAAAAAATTTCTAATTCGAAATTGCCGGATCTAATATAATTCCGTTGTTTCTTATCTGTGAAGATTTCTGTCTACCATAAGAAGACGGGAGACTCATTCGAGCTTCGAAATTATCCTCAGAGGCTATCAGAGCTAAGAACTTTTCCAGGGATTTGGTATGCAGGATACCATATTGAACTGCAGGGCAGACAGCCACCAATGAGTCTATAAAACTTGCAAGGACTCGAATCTTGCAACTGGTTTTGTTTCGTATCTCTAATGTCATCTGGAGGAGGCGATGTCTTCTGTCAGGTGGAATTGAAATTGCAAAGTGCTTGGTATCAAATATAAAACCTAAATATCGACAAGATTTTGTCGGCACACTCTTCTTTTTATTAAATGAAGCCTAAGGATGACAATAGTTTCATTGTAATAGAGATATTCTTTAGGCACTGGTTGTATGTAGGTGCGATGAGAAGAAAGTCATCTAAGTATATTACTGAAAACAAACCTTCCTTTCTTAGAGAATATATTACTGGCTTCAAAATTTTTGTGAAAATGTATGGGGCTGATGCCAGTCCGAATGGAAGAACCCTGAATTGAAATAATTGACCCTGGAAGCGAAAACGTAGAAACTTCCTGTCATCCTGGTGGACTGGAATTAAAAAATAGGCATCTTCTAAATCTATGGAGGCTAGGAAGTCATTTGGAAAGAGAAGTCGGATCACTGTTTTCCAGTTTTGGAGCTTGAAATGTGGTGCTATAATAAATTTATTTAGGCTTTTTAGGTTAAGGATAAACCTCCAACCTCCCGAGGATTTATTGATAATAAAAAACGGAGACAAAAACTGGTCTGTACACTCTACTGTTTTTTCGATAGCACCCTTTCGCAAAAGACAGGAGATTTCTTGAGAACAGATCTGTTCTTCAATTTTGAATAAGCGAGTTTGTGGTTCTCTAACCTGAAAGGGTGGTTGATGCGAAAATGGTAACCTATAGGCCGAAATGGCCTGTAAAATAAAAGGATCTGAGGTAATATTTCTCCATTGTGGGAGGAAAGCTGCCAATCTGCCAGTTCTGTTTACCTCCGGTTCAGATAACGCCTCCTCGATCTCGATCGGGATGGTGGTCGGCGATGATCGCTCTGCGGCGGTATGGTGGTCGGCGATGATCGCTCCTTGCCCCTGTCCTTCGCCAACCTCACAGGGGCATGGGCATTTCCCGATTTGTTTAAAGCCAATGCTACCCGCATTGGCTGTCTAATTGGCTTGCTGGACTCGTCTGGACATCGTTAATGGCGTCTTTATAAAATTTTTGGATGATTTTTCTATTGCCGCCACCTTCTTCATTTGATCTGCAAAGGCTGAACCAAACAGGAGGTCATCTACAGGGATGGATTCTGCTGTATTTTTTGCTGTTAAATTGAGGGCAGGCGTAATTTGCGCCCTTCTGGTGAGGGATAAACGGTAAAAAAGGTCTGCCAGGATTTTCGCGCCTTCATTGACCTTGGCGATTGCCAGCTGTGCCTCCGGAGATAAAGAATCCTGCGTGGTTAGTCTGAGTAAATCCGAGATGGCCTCGCCCAGCGCACACAGTGCTATACCTACTTGGTTTTGATTTATGACAGCGTATTCGTCCCTCTTTACCATAGAATTGCTTTTTAGAGCTAACTTGCACTCTTGATTTAGCATAGGGGCCTAAAGAAAGGCTAAGATCTCGGGAGGAGAGAATCTTTTTAGCAAAGATTCGCGTTGGTCTGGTGGGAGACCCTTGCGCGTTAGTTCGCGTCATTTTTGTAGAACCAAATTGTTCCAAGATAATAACTCTTCGTCCTCTAGATCGGAACCGAACAATTGTCTGGTAAGGGGACCTGCCATTTCGTCTCCCGAGGACGGGATTGTGGGTCCTGGAAGTTCCTTCAGTATCTGATTGTCCGAAAGGGCGGGATCAATGGTATTTTCCTCTCTTACCTCAGTTCTGCAAAAAATAGTTGTTTGAGCAAATGGGCCATAGGGTCGTGCCGTCATGCCGCCTGTATTTCGCAAATACAGAACCAGCAATATCATACACACTCTCGATCACCGGGTCCACCGGTTCCGAATGTCCCTTGGGAGAGCGTCACCGGGCGAGAAGGATCGCACAGATTTCAACTCGGTATGTGACCCATAGTCGTCTTGTGTCAACAAAATGGAAGTCGCCGCAGGCTGCGGGGGGTAACAGGGAACATTAATCTCTCTTTGCGACACTAGCTCGATTAGATGGGCTACTTTGCTCTCCAGCGTTGCGAGTCGATTCGAACCTGATTTCCTTCTTTTTCTTGTTTTGTGACAGGATTTTCCCATTTTAGTTGATCAGAATTAACAGAAAATATTCGAAGAAGCACACTAGCTGTTGAGGGTTACTGCAACAGGAAAACAATGAGCGCCATGGTGCAGATGCGCGCGCAGGAGCATATGGGAAGGCGTGACAGCAGCGCCTTCTTTCAATTTTGTGTACTTTAAAAAGATCTGTTGAGGATAAAGCAGCGGAACGCTACTACGATTATTCATCCGGACGAGACTTCGCATAATTTATATTATGTGTGTACTATTTTTAGTACTCAAATTTTTAGTACTGAGTATCTCATATGCACATATTATGTGAATCTATATATTTATTTGAATATATTGTTAAATGTTTTACTTTTTTGTTGATTTTGTGACCAAATACTGTTTTCTAAAAAATTAGTGTTATTAATCAAATTATTGTGCAAAATGTAACTGGGGTGCCATAATACCTTTTCCTCTATATGTAGAAGTCTGTGGCATCTACATCGGCACCAATATATAACTATCGTTTTCAGATCTCTCGATGAAATAATAAAACGTTTTGTCGAGATCTCGACGAGATCTCGACGAAAGTTCTAGATAATCTCAGTCTTGTTATGCTAGGTCTCGGTATCGATTTCGAATGTTGCAAATGATCTTGTCTCATGCTCATCTCTAACACACACACACACACACACACACACACACACACACACACACACACACACACACACACACACACACACACA
>NW_017257988.1:20487-26389 GCF_001594055.1 Mycetomoellerius zeteki
ACACACACACACCAACCCCATATAAAAGTATTGAGTGTGAACCATTCTTGAAAATTTAATCTAAAATTTAAATAACTTTATGAAAAAATGTCGTACGATCATGAACCAAAACGTCCAAAAGCTCTTGAATTATACTTTCAGGTGTTGCTGAGTTTATTTAGAGACTAGTTCTCCTTTAACCGCAAAAAAATGTTAAGAATGGCAAAAAACGCCATTTTTTATCCATTTCATTTCATTTCAATTTACTCAAAATTCTGACATGCTAGGCAAATTCTGTCAACGGTGTAGCGCAAAAAGATTTTCAGGAAACGTATTATCGCACTTCTGAAAGATTTAACTTGTTATGGATTATGTACCTGTGTAATGGATTATGTACCTGTATTAAAATTATCAGGAAGGTCAAAGCTAAACTGTACATCTGAAAAAATATAATTTTATTATACATAACGAAAATATTTGTGTTAAATTATATTAATTTAGAACAATAAATATGAAATAAAATCTTTATACATAAAATAACAATGAAAAATGAATAAATACAGTTGATTGACAAGTGATTCCAACATAATATTGCCATTTAGATATTTATGCAATTTGCAGGATTGAGAATGTAGAAGCGAGGGGCATGTCACTCCGAATCAACAATTTTTTAATGTTAGAAATCATAATATAATCAAGCGCACATTATGATGACATACAAAGAATCGTATGAATAACGTTTGAGATCGAGCAATTGAGTGAAATTCGCAGTTTAACGAGCGAGTTAAATGCAGCGTTATTTGTTTAGAGCGAGTCAATGCGAGTCGGGGTGCGAATCGGTGCGAGTCGATGCGAATCGATGCGTTTAAGAAATGAGTCAGTGGAAATTAATGTGAATCAACAGAAATGGAAACGTAATCGTAGAAAATAATGTCGCACAACGTGCATGTGCGAACCGGCGCGAACGTATCTGGGCCTAATGAATCTTTATCTACATGTCTTTATTTACGTGACAAGTTTTCTAACCTAAAAAGTTGTCAACTTTAACGTTTAATAATTCGATGTAATCCGTTACATTCTTTCGTCAGATTCTTCCGTTTCGAATGAAAACGCATCAAATAAGTATATTTTTATTAAGTGACGCCTATATTCTAAATTACTGTACGAACAAATGTGACTTGATGTCAACTTGGTGTTATTCGTTCGGTTTTCTAAAGCAGGTATATTGAATTGACTTGAGGGTGCATTCCGATATTTACTGCTAATGCTGAAACTATACAGTATACATTACATGCACTATATTATAGATTTTCAGCATTGGCAGTAAATTATACGGAGCGCACTTTTATTTTATTCATATAGCTTAAATAGAAAAATTTCCGAGAAAGTTTCTGAAGTGTAATTATACAATTAATAAGGCTTTCTTTTACATTTCATGAATACAAATAAGAAAAAACAAAAAGAAATAACATTAATACTGCAATTGAGCCTCTCCTACTCAGCAAACACATATATATAATATAATTTCATATATCTATGTTATATATCTATGTTTGCTAGGTATATTATTCTATTTTTCACAATAAAGCAAAGAATGATATGAATAAATATATTAATTTAGTCTAAATAATTTTTTTCGGTTTTAGATGTAAAACCCGTTACTGATCAAATCTTCTAAACAAGCATCATGTTTAATCCAGACAAAGAAGGCAATTCTATTCCAAGTATAGAAAATGAAGAAAAATTTCGCTCGCATTTCTGGATTAAAATTCAAAATGAATTGGGAGTTTACGTTCCACATCACATAAAAAACATTCTTAAATTTTGCAATCTCGATAACCCGATTTCATTTCGACAAATTTCTAAGGATATCATTTCTGAATTAGAGAAATTTGCTCAAACATCGATGCTTTCATTAATTGATAAAAATGAAGATTTGAAAAAATATTATGGAATATATTATAAAAACCCGGAGGAATTTAAATTTGTAATTGGAGAAAAATTGTTACTTCAACAATTAGTTGAATATATCAAAGATAAACCTATAAATTTTTGCGGAGACATTGGATCTTCTTTACCACATAAGACGGTAATTTCTATTCAACAAGCACTCAATCATCCCATCGAAATTGATACAGAAGCACAGAAAAAGAAGTTGCAACGACTAATTACAGCGATGATGAAAAATAATAAAAAAATCTATCTCGAATTTAGCAAATCCGATCGTCTATTATTTTTAAAAGATACAGTAGTCAACGTTGCAGTGAAACGAAACAAAAATGCCGATGTAACATACGAGGCAAAAATTACATGTTCAGTATGTTTCAGCGTGACAACCATTACTAAAATTATTGAAAAGGAACGCTCCAAAACGCGATGGATTCTCTCTAATTTTATACGGCATATAATGACACACTCTGCAAATACAGATAGTCACAATAAATCGAAACAGAACGGCCCATCTCAAGCTGAATCTGTAGAAAAATCATCGAAAAATGAACAAGAGAATATGCTCAACGGCAATTGTACCGACAACAGAATGGAGAATTTATTTGTCGCAGATATTGAAGAGATACCTACAAATAGTGTTCTTAAGGAAGTTACAAATTTGACAAAGCCCACTACAGTAGTAGGGAAGGCATTAGGAGTCCTTACTTCTATCGAAAACTGTACGGGGGAATAGATTGTCAAGGTAGTTCACGGACTAACTGCCTTGACATTAAAAACCAACGAGAAGCTACAGTCCGTATGAAAACCGTAGGTATAACGCAAAAAATGACAACATCAGAGGTAACATCAACATTTTTATCAATGCTGATTCGATGTACTGAAGCAAAATACAAGAATAATGGATTTAGGTATGAGAATTCTTTAAAACTAATTGCAACTTACATTTTTATTATTGGAGGACGTATCTTGTATGACACATTGGCTGCAAATTTACCTCTTCCATCAGTCAGTACAATTTGTCGCACGATAAATGCTTATTCCGGTTCTTTCATTGAAGGTACATGTCGCGTTACAGATTTCAAACAGTTCTTACAAGTAAGAAATTTAACATCTCTTGTTTGGTTGAGTGAGGATGCAACACGTATTACTGGCCAAATTCAATACGATTCTAGCACAAATCAATTGATAGGATTTGTTTTGCCGTTTGATAATCAAGGAATGCCTGTTGCATACTCTTTTACTGCTTCTTCTGCAAAATCTATTCAAGACCATTTTAGTAATAACGTAGTAGCTTCTTCATTGTACGTTATAATGGCTCAGCCGCTGCAAAATGATGCACCTTGTTTTTGCCTTTGTTTTTTTGGGACTGACAATAAATTTCATACTCAGCATGTTATGAATAGTTGGAAGTATATGATAGCCAAACTAAAAAGTTACGGAATAACAGTTGTTGGTGTTTCTTCTGATGGTGATTCGCGATTAATGAGAGCTATGCGTATCAACACTAAGGTATTCAACACCTAGGTATGAACACCTAGGTATTCAAACTGCGAACTTTCAAATCATTAGCGACAGTTTTAAAATTCCCGAATTCCACGCAAATGTATGTCCTAAGTTCATTTGTACTCAAGATACAGTTCACATTGGCGGAAAACTCAAATCAAGACTGTTAAAACCTTCTATAGTAATGCCTTTAGGAAACTTTGTAATTTCTTCTGGACATTTGCAAATACTTATAAATATAGTTTCAAAAGACAAACATCTTTTAATCCCAAGTGACTTGTCATCTGAAGATAAAATGAACTTTGAGTCAGTTGTCAAAATTTGTGATCCGAAAATTTGGAGTTTGTTAGAGGAACATGTTCCAGGAAGTGAAGGTACCCGAGTATATTTAAAAATGATGTTTTACGTAATCAACTCTTATTTGTCTACGTCACTAACTGTTGAAGATAGAATTTATTACATTTGGCATAGTGTATTTTTTCTACGACTGTGGCGAGCTTGGTTAAATTCTGTACCCGAGTATTCATTGATAAATAATTGTATCACAACAAATGCATATCTATGCATCGAATTAAACGCTCACGGCTTATTAAATGCAATCTTCCGATGTATTGAAATGAATTCGTAAGAATTTTTTTTACCTTGGCAGTATGGCAGTCAACAATGTGAGAGTTTTTTCGGAATTTAAGGTCAACAAGTACAACATGCTCTAATGTTGTTAATTGTAGTCTTTTAGATGCAATTCACAGAATGCAACGAATACAATTGCAAGCTGATATTTCTGTCATGGACTTCAATTCTGAAGGAGAAAACATTATCTTCCCACGTACTAGACATTTAAATTCATCATATGAAGTTCAAGATAAAAACATATTATCTCCTACAGTTAGTTTGGACAAAAACTGTACGCTCCTAAGTTACTCCAGAATTAAAGATATACTCCATCATGCTAAACAGGACGCATTTCATATAATTTCTATACTAGGTATGAAAGTTGACATCCAAAAAGCAGACGATATTCAAACTAGGAATTTAACAATAAATAACACTATCGATAGGTATGTTTTCAATGAAAAGCAAGATGAGGAGAATAACTTGGATTGCGAAGATTTTTCTGAAGTGTCAACAACTATCTCCACTCATTGTCAGCAGATTGAAGCTGCAGAAGAATGTGATACTGAAACACTTCAAGATTTAACAATTTTATCAAATGTAACGGGAACATTAGAATTGCAGGATTATGCCGAAATTGAAGTAAAACTTAATTCAGAAAGTCCTTCCACAGTTGTAAAAGATTCCCAAGGCAAGGAGCATGTTGTACGGAAATCTTCAATATGTTGGTTGCTTAATGCAAAGGTATCGAAATTAAGTAGTGACCGCTTGCAAAGAGTAAGAAATTCAGAATATGAAAAAAATGTGCGATCTGTTATAACTCGTAATTGTAACTGTACAATTATCTCTGAAAAAGTAAGTATCGGGGATTGGTGTCTATTTCAAACAGACGATGGTAACGATTGTATAATAGGTCTCGTATTAGGCTTTGCATATACGATAAAACTTGGAGAAATATTGAATATTCTAATAATTTTGCTAGTATTAGCAATAATAAGAAACAGATTGGAGTATTATGTCACTGGTTTGACGTGGACAATAATGGCAATTTGACTTTACTTGAATTGCCTGTGCATGAATACTTCCCGATAGAACGATATAGACTTACGCTTCCATCCCCAATATTCACCGAGAGCAGTATTAGCTTCAGTATTAATATTTATACCGAAATAAAAGATAGACTTAAGAATTTTAAATAGTGTTTTAACAATAAGTTTATAAGTTTTGTTCGGAAAAATCACAGTTATTTGAATGCAATCTAATACGTTTTGTATTAATATGTGCAATGCTAATTTTAATTTTGTAATGTTAAAAAATATTAAATATTAAACATTTTTCTTCAATATATGTTACATATTATTGTTATATATTATTATTTTCCTCACTGTTTCCATACTTCTAAATTTAAGTGTACTGTGTATCCTTATTAAATTGCTTGTCAATTTAATTTGTGATATTATTTTAGTAGTTTAACTGCATTGGTAAGACCGGAAAAAATTTCGGCAAATAGTGAATATGACTACAAATATGATATATGCACGCACACATATAGTATAAATATATATGTATAATTCATTGAATTATTTAAGCAACAAAGATTTAGTTTCGACCGTTGTAGGTTTTAATCATATATCTTATTTGTTGTGTTCTTACAGTACAGTCTTATGAGATTTAATACTAATATTGTTAAAAATAATTTAATATTAATGTAAATATTTTGTGAACAATATATTATAACGTAGCTATAATATAATATATAATATTTCTTTCGCGCGCGCGCGAGCGTGTAGAAATATTTTCCTTCCAATCTAAATAAGGTGAATTATTAGTAGGTGTATAGGGCCGGTTCTGATCCACG
>NW_017257988.1:28934-29187 GCF_001594055.1 Mycetomoellerius zeteki
ACGTTTTATCACGTCTTTCTACGTGTTTTCTTTGTCATTAGTTTATACATACGTTTATACATTATATTTTGATTTGGTTTATATTTTGATGACGTTGATGATGACGATGATGCTTTTTCCCCGGGATCTCAAAATCTCTGATGTTTCAAAGAGATTTTAAATCGATTACAGATGTGATTGACCCACATCGTTAAAGGTAACCCCATGTAAAGGATTATTGTTGGAAGAAATTTTATCGTGAAGGATATGGCGG
>NW_017257989.1:0-2423 GCF_001594055.1 Mycetomoellerius zeteki
AAATATATTTGTAAAAAAAATGCAGGGATGGGAAGTAACGCCATAAATTTTATCATTTATAAAAACGACTTGCTAACGACTTTATTGCAACGATAACTGATTATACTAATTTTGTGCTAAGCTTGGAAAAGTCAATTTGAAAGGTAATTCTTAACTATTATGTATTTATTTATTGAAGAAATTACTTGTAACGAGTAGTCGTAAAAATAAAAAATCTACTTAATTTTAACGATATGTTATAATGATATATCAGGTAAATCAAAGATTTAATATCAATAATGGGCGATAAATTATAATCTTTAAAAATTACCTATAATCATTTATTATTATTATTATTGTTGTTATTTCTTTTCCGCCTGCCTCCTCTGCTACCTCTTCGCGGTCCCCAATGATAATGGGCCGCGGACAGCCATATTAGAAACCGTTTAACAATAATTATAATCCGGCTATTAAATTAACCTGGGAGGGAAATATGAACATACAATTTATTAGAGAAACATCAGAGTTTTTAAACTTATACTTAACAAAATACACGACAAAGTCGGAAAATGCAATATAGACCTTGCAATGATAGATTCCAATAAACCCTTGGCATCGAAACTGTGGAATTTGCGTTCATTGAATAACAGAGAATGCGGTGCTTTAGAAGCTGCGGACATACTACTAGGGAATCCCTTGTACGATACGGACATTGTTAAATGGACTGAGATGAGAAACAGAAAATTTAAAACATTCAATGAAATTAAAGCTAAAATTCAATGAAAATTCTACGAATACTAAATTGTCCGTCGCTCATCGATGATTACTATCCAAGCAGACCTAAGGAATTAGAATCATTGAATTTGTACAATTTTGCCAGATTCTGGGAAATTATGAAACAGATGCCAAAAAATGACGAAGTCGAGTGTTACAAACTTGTATCGGGTTTATGTTTAAAAAAACAAAAAAGTGTTATTTAATTAACCATTATCGATTTAATGTAAAAACTGAACCTGAAAAATACTTTTATTCGCTGCTTCTTTTGTTTAAACCGTGGAGAGATTTGAGTACATTCAAAAGTGCATACAAGACTTACACGGATACCTTTAAGAATTCAGCGTCTGCTTTGACGAAGGCAATGAAATATTACGAAAGGCTCGAAGAAATACAGAAAGCTGTTGAGAACGTTGCTGAATTAATCGAGAAGCGCGAAAATGATCTGAAAACAGCAGACAGAGGCAAATCCGATGACGATGGACTGAATTGCAATCCGATAGAAGACAACGCGATGAAAGATCTGGAAAATTTTTGTAAGGTTGACGCACCGATTGATTTATCGCAAATAATGTCGCGATTGAACGAAGACCAGAAAAGAATCTTCGATAGAGTATGCCAAGTTTTACAAAATAAAAATCAGACTCTGCGGCTGTGCCACGTAAGTGGCGAGGGTAGTACAGGGAAAAGATTTCTTATTGAAACGATTAAATATTGGATCGAAATAAATTTGAAAAAAGCGACTGCCATATCTGCTCCCACGGGTATCGCGGTATTCAATATCGATGGCTTGACTATCCATAGAATGTTTCAGCTAACCGTCACCCATGAATCTACGACAAAGTGCACTTGTCAGACATGGTCTTGAAAACTTTGAGAGAGAAATTAAAGACTGTGGAATTATTTATAATCGATGAAGTATTCATGATTTCGAATGTAACACTTATGTTTATCAATCTACGATTATGTGAAATCTTTGATACGACAGATACAGATGATGGTTTCTTTGGCAGAAAACACATTCTTCTGTTTGGAGACTTGTTGCAGCTTCCCCCTGTTATTAGTTACATATTAAAAAACTTTTTACACCAGATGTAGCTTGCACCAGATGTAGTACGCTTTAGTTTATTGAAAAATTTGGTATATATGTATGTTGTCAAAACATGATTTTTTTTCTGAAGTGAAATGAAATTTGTCAAAAAAATCTATTCATTATATCGATTACTATGAATAATAAAAATTTATTATCGAATAACTTTGTGATATTTGTGATAAAGAGTATCATAAAGAAAAAAATCTCTATGTCAAAGATCGTGTTAAAATCGGAGAGACGAAAAAAATATGGTTATGTTTTCACGAGAATGGGTGATGTAGGGCCCATTTTTTATTTTCAGTATATTCATAGAATATTATAAATTCATTCTATTGCAATTGAAATAAATATGTAATGTATGGTAAATATTTATTAAAATTATATAAACAATTACATATATATTATTAAATAAAATGTATATGTGCAATAATATATATTTATATACATATGTGACAATTTTGCGTTTCGCGGGTTTTCTCCATGTTTAGATCCATTCTTGGAATGCCAACGTTTCGTGAACCTTGCAGTTCACTTCATCAGGGCGAGGAGCAGCCTGATACTAAGCTGTTCCCCCGGG
>NW_017257989.1:4111-5344 GCF_001594055.1 Mycetomoellerius zeteki
ATTATATATTTATATATGTAATTATATATTTATATATGTATATACCATATATTTCAATTTTTTCTAACCGTATTGCATAAATTGTAGCTTATAGAAAGTTACATAATAAAAATCGAAAATATATACATTTGTGATACTTGCATTACTAGAAAGCTACTCCATATATCTGTACTCTGAAAAGTAGTTGATATCCCAAAAAAATTATAAAAATGATAAATTCAGGCCATGTTCAAAAAAAGATCCTCAAAAATTTAAACCTTTAAAAATTCAAATGATTATCTAAAATAATATATTACCATGAAAAGTAACTGATATATTATTAATAAACGTGCCAGTTCAAAGTGAACATACATAAAGTGTATATTATCTAAATTTAATAATATATTACCATGAAAAGTAACTCGTATGTTTTTCAAGATGCAAATTCAAAACAAACATACATATAAGTAAAACAGATTACAATTTGATTCTAGAAAATAAGTCGATATGTAGATATGTTTTATTCTTAGTGCACAAAATATAAAAATCGTTTATTGAGATTTGAATTGAAATTTATACTAGCCCGTACGATGAAAAATAATTGCTTGTAATTCCAGAGTACCAATTTGTTAATGACTCGGAAAAAGAACATGGCGGCCTGTTCTCAAAAAACTTTCGAGGGATAGAAATAAATAATTGAAATAAACGAGTTATGAAAATTGTTTAGATTAAAAGCTTCCCATCTTTCTTTAGTAAAACTTTGAATTTTTGTATCAACTTTGGATTTTGAGTTTGTTATGCCGTATTTTCAGCGAATAACTTATTGATAAAAAAAAACGTTGCCTTATTACCTGAAACGAGTAAATACTCATTAAACCCAAAATTCATAAATAAGAAGTTCTCAGGTCAAGTACAAAGAAGCTGTACAGTTAAAGAGTTTACTGATTATATGAATATATATTTTTATATATTTACTTCGTTATATATATTTACTTCCTTATAGAATTTTTGAAAATACGGTTCTAATGTAATACTTTTTGCACTTCAAGTGTAACAATTACTCTGTAAAAGCTTCGACATTATTTTTAAATAGACACCGAAAAACTTATTAAAGTTTTTTGAGAGCAGGCCGCCATATTCTTTTTCCGAGTCATTAACAAATTGGTACTCTGGAATTACAAGCAATTATTTTTCATCGTACGGGCTAGTATAAATTTCAAATCAATCTCAATAAACGACTTTTATATTTTGTGT
>NW_017257989.1:5432-7459 GCF_001594055.1 Mycetomoellerius zeteki
CTTGAATAACATACGAGTTACTTTTCATGGTAATATATTATTAAATTTAGATAATATACACTTTATGTATGTTCACTTTGAACTGGCACGTTTATTAATAATATATCAGTTACTTTTTTCATGGTAATATATTATTTTAGATAATCATTTAAATTTTTAAAGGTTTAAATTTTTGAGGATCTTTTTTTGAACATGGCCTGAATTTTTCATTTTTATGATTTTTTTGGGATAATTATTTGTTTGCAGTTGGAGGTAATAAGGAAGCACAGCTCATCGATTGTTTTTATGATATTAAAAGATAATGTGCCTTTAAATACAATAGAAAGGAAGGTTTTGCGTATTTTTGTAAGATCGCGTGTCCGTTTTTTAAGTTACCAAGCCGTAAGAAAATAACAAATGCAATAGAGTCAAAATATGACGTTTTATCGGCATTAATTAAACAAAGAATTTCAGTAGCAGAAAATATATCAATTATAGCCGACGTGTGGACTGAAACAATGAATACAATAAGCTATTTAGGATTAACAGCTCATTTTTTATATAACAATAAAATACATTCTAATAATAAGATTAAAAATACATTCTGTTACGATTGGGGTAATTAAATTAAAAGAACGATATAACGCTGAATATTTGGGAAAAATAATGAAAAGCACTTGTAAAGATTGGCTCATTAAATCTTAAAAATATTCACGTTGTCGTTACAGACAATGCTGCAAATATAACTGCTGCTGTTAAAGAGACTTTCGGAAAAAATAAACTATTACCTTGTTTTGCCCACAAAACCTCGTTCCTGCAAAAATATGCGAAAAACTTACTAATTTAAAAGAAATTATTAATAAGGTCAAAGAAATCGTAACATTTTTTAAATACAGTGTCGTAGCAGCCGATGAATTACGTAACGCACAAACTTCAAATTTAAATTCTTGTATCCTCCGCTGAAATTAATTCAAAAATGCCCCACACGCTGGTTTTCATTATATTACATGCTGGAAAGATTTATTCTTTTAATTAATCCTATAAGTTCGGTTCTACTCAAATTAAAACATTCTCCGCCAATGCTATCAGCGTTTGAACTTGCAACTTTACAAGAAATTTTTAAAATGTTAAAATTATTTGAGAAAATAACAAAAGAAATTTCAGGACAGAAGTTCGTTAGTAAAGTCATTCTAATGATGTACTGTTTACATAATCAATTAACAGATGTAACACCAGAATCTAATGTTGGAAGAAAACTTAAAAAGTATCTTTTAGACGAAATTCATAACAGATTTCAATCAATTGAAAAACAAGAACTTTTAGCGATTGTAACCATACTCGACCCAAGATTAAAAAAAATTCATTTTCGGGATGCATTAACTTGTAGTTCAATGGTGCTGAAATCAATAGAATGTTATGTGAATTAAATCTAAAAATAAGTACAAACGTAGAAAACGAAGTAAACGAACCACATCTTGTCAGTGAAATTGAAGAATCAAACTTTTGGAATTTCCATCATAATTTAGCGAATAAATCCAAAACTCAATTGATCAATAAAGAAGAATCACTCCTAAACATTGATTTGTAATACTATTTTAATCAAAATCTTGACGACGCGACACCATGGGTCGGCAAAGCGCAGCATGCGACGAGGCACGGGCATAACACTGCCCTCCTTTTGCAAGAAAAGAATTGTCGTCCCGACAATCGTCTGGCTCCAAGACTCGCGAAGGCTCTCCTCCAGGGAATCCATTCCCCAAACTGAGGCTCTCTCCTCCCCTTCTGGGCAGGACCCCTCTTCAGTCCCTCCTCAGGAGTTGGCCAGTCTCCCGGAGGAACACATTCCGGACATCCCCCCAACTTCACGAAGGAGGTGAATTTCCTCTTGCCTCTTCTTTTGAGCCTTGCGATCTTGATTCTTGGCTTTTCGGACTGGGGAGGGAAAAACGATTGTGACTCTGCCACAGTACCTCTACCCCACAGTCCCCGCCTCGGCATTCGCCCAACGTCCCGCGGAAAAACCATGGCTCAAAAACCGCGGGCGAGAC
>NW_017257989.1:8743-9627 GCF_001594055.1 Mycetomoellerius zeteki
CTGCACCGATTCCGAAATTCGATGCATCTGTATCGAGAAAGAGTTCCCCCTCCTCAGTGGGAAAAGCGAGAATTAGTGAGGAGATAAAAGCTTGTTTCAAACTATTGAAACTACTCTCACATTGCTCATCCCAGACGAATTTTGCTTGATTCTCTGTAAGAATATACAGAGGCTTTGCCAATAAAGAAAATCCTTTCACGAATTTACGATAATAAGAGCATAATCCCAAAAAGCTCCGCAAATGTTTTTTTATTTCGCGGCATTGGCCACTCTTTAATAGCAGCAATTTTATTATTGTCCGTGGAAATTCCTGCAGCGGAAATTGAGTGTCCCAAGTATTTTACTTCTCGACCAAAGAAAGTACATTTTTTAGGGTTAATCTTTAGATTTACTTCGCGCAAACGACTCAAAACTTTTCTCAAATTTTCGATCATTTCCTCGAAGCTTTTACCAAAAATAATAACATCATCTAAATATACTAAACAATTCTTCGAGAGAAACTTTTGTAAAATTTGCTCCATCACTCGCTCAAATGTGGCTGGAGCGTTACACAAACCGAAAGGCATCACTTTAAATTGCCACAATCCGTTTTCGATAGAGAATGCCGTTTTTTCTCTATCCTCTGGCCGAATTTTAATTTGCCAGTATCCGCTTTTCAAGTCTAATATAGAATACCAAGAATTATCTGAGAGTTGATGTCGTCTATTCTGGGCAAAGGATAAGAATCTTTGATAGTGACATCATTCAGCTTACGGTAATCAATACAAAATCTTATCGTCCCATCTTTTTTTCTTACTAAGACAGCTGGATACATCCAAGGACTTTTTGATTTCTCAATTACACCTTGATTCTTCGTGTCCTCAATAATTTTATTAACTTCCTTC
>NW_017257990.1:0-557 GCF_001594055.1 Mycetomoellerius zeteki
GCGATCGTTGCCAGACACTCTGTATATATATATACACATATATTTCAATCTTTCATTTCTGCAAATTTCTTACAAAAAATTTGCTGTACCTACTCATATTACCTCTAAGGCCCAATTTCACAATATATAGTTACCTAAAGATTAAAGGTAACCAAGAAATTCATGAATGAATTTCAGTGATGAATCTGTTGGTAACCTTTAATCTTTAGGTAACCATATATTGTGAAAACGGGCCTAAGGATGATAGCCTACCTAAAGGGTAATATGAACAGTAGGCACCCGTAATAAGAGCATCCGCCACCATTTCAACATTTGCATTAAAATAATTAATTTCAATACTAATAAGATACATAAAATATCATCAAATCTATCAAATGCATAAGATTTTTTTATTCTTCAGTATGCTAGATATATCAAAATTCCTTAAGGTGCTCATAATACTCAATCTTATACTCTATATGTATATGTACATACATATATATATATATATGTATATATATACAGGGTGTCTCAAAAAAACGGATCGAAACACATGGGGACGTAGATTGGATCAAGGG
>NW_017257990.1:2313-29534 GCF_001594055.1 Mycetomoellerius zeteki
GTGCGTGCGTGCGTGCGTGCGTGCGTGCGTGCGTGCGTGTGTGTGTGTGTGTGAGCAGCAAAAGCAGCTATATTTAAAAATTAAACAGAAGAGATGCTATACAATTTCGAATTATTATAGATGAATGAATAATTTGATAGTTATTTAAACGAATGATTATTTATGACGAATGATTTTATGTATAATTATCTTTTTACAGCATTTCAAACTGAAAAAACCGTTTACCTATTATATTATCTTTTTTATGCTTAAATTCTCTTAAAAATGAACGATTACATATATCTCTAAAATATGAAATACTGTGTAATAACGATAATTAATATAACGGAGATCTATGCGTTTAATTACATAATTATATCAAAAAGGCAAAGATTAAAAATTGGTTTGGAAATTATAATTTTAATTAAGCTCTTTTACGTAACTACACGATCAATTTTGTTGTCAACTCAAATATTATCCTTTTTCGATGTATATTAGGAGCCGTATTATGCGGACGTTAGCTATACGGTACAGCGACGGTGCGATGGTAATAAGAGGAAAATTCCGCTGAAAGTCGACACACCGCGAATCGTTTGTTACGTGCCGGGCTACACGGAAAGAAAAGCGGCGGCGGCTGGTCGGCGCAGCCGCGGATGAGAAACGAGCTCGCTGAAATTTTTGTCTCGCGTGTTGTTAAAGGCGAGCTTTTCTTTCAGGCGCGCAGTCAAGAGAGGGCAAGGAAAAATTGGGCTATGTCCGCTTTAATTTCTGACGGCGGATAAATTTGCGTGTCAGATTATTTCTCCGTTCCGTTAACCGAATTTTTTCGACCATTATTTGCGACTTCCTATTTTACACGAGTGCATTGTTCCCCGCGGCGAAACCGTCGGCTATTGTGTAACGCGAGAAAATAATCGCTTGCAATTTCGAGTATACCTCGGGCGTTTTCTGATACATGGAAGATCGCATCTTAATCTTGCAATAATTAACATCGAGTATCTTAACGATTATCCACATTACATTTAACTTTCGACATTAATGTGAAATTTTTATCCTTAATTTGCTACCTATAGGCTTTCGAATTTTACTGTAGATTTTTATATTGTGTGTTCCGGACTGTATAAAAATCTGGAAAACTCTTGTGAAAGCTTTGATAACGAGTTTTTACTATCATAGAAGTTGGATTGTATTACTTATTTTTTAGAGATTTAAATTTATACTAAATTAAAATTTATATTAAAATTTTAATTTAGTATAAATTTAAATCTCTTTCACAAAAAGTTCTTAATCTTATCTTTGTATTATTCTGGGCTATATGAAGAAATTTTTACAGTCTTATGAAAGCTTTAACGAGTTTTTATACTATCATAGAAGTTTGATTGTATTTTATTCATTTTTTACCGATTTAAATTTGCCTATCAGAATTCGCAAAAAAGTTATATATATATATTTTTATATCGTTCCGGACTATATGAAAAATTCTTACATATTTGTGAAAGACTTAACAATGTGAGTTTTTATTATCATAGAAGTTGGATTGTATGTTACTTATGTTTTTACAGATTTGAACTTATACTAAAGTAAAATTTATACTAAAATTCATAAAAAGTTCTTAATTATCTATTGTTCTGGATATGAAAAAATTTGTAAACTCTTGTAAAAATTTTAACGAGTTTGTACTATCATAGAAGTTGAATTGTATTTTACTTATTTTTTGTGGATTTAAATTTGTCTATCAGAATTCACAAAAAGTTTTACATATTTTCATATGGATTATATAAAAACGAGTTGTTACTATCATAGAACTTGATTTGTATTTTATTTATTTTTTACAGATTTAAATTTATCTACCAGAATTCATAAAAAATTCTTATAGGTATATTTTTGTACATAAATATTATTCTGGTCTATATGGAAAAATTTCTACACTCCATTGAAAACTTTATTGAATTTTACTACTTACATAGAACTTGGGTTGTATTAATTTTTTTACAATTATAAAATTTATTAACCAGAATTTATAATAAAAAAATCGATTTTATAGTCTAACATTGGAGGATTAAAATTCTAATGAGAGAGAATTTCCGTTATTCGTAAATAATAATCAATGACTAAAATTTTGTTAAACATTACAGGAGATTTATATCTCCTTACTTAGGATTTCCTTTCAAGCCTCAATGAACAGACTTTCATAGAAATATAGAGATAGTTTTCAGCAGTTGACCGCTCCAGTACGGCATGCGATATCGTTAGAGGAGTTTCGAAAGACTTGGACAGATCATAGGATCGTCTGCGAAACGCTGTGGGACGCATACATATGCAGCGGGAAGATCAGCGGGCGTTTGGCTTTAAGCGTTCGACGTTAACCATAAGCCGTGGTACGAGCCATGTAACTAATCGAACTAGCACATTGGACCGAGCTAAACTATCGTCCTCGCTTTGTGGCGAGAATCGCCGACTCCCAAAGTTAAAGCCCCAGTCCATGGAGAACTACTGTTCGTAGATAATGCCCGGGTCCAAGACCGTCTTACTTACCAATAACTTCCGCATACTGAAACTGAGAATAATGGCCGCTGCATGACACGAAAATTTAGTGTATATAGAGCGCCCGCGGTGATAGCTGGACGAATAATCGCGCGCGTTATCGCCGCCCCTCACGCGTGAATAAAAATTACATCCGGCGGACGTTATTTTGCAAAATATAACTGAAACACGCTATGGTATGCTGATTGATAGTAACGAAAGAATTCGCCGAAACACGTCGCGCTTGCAAAACTTGCATCATCGTTTTTTTTCCCTTGTTTTTCTTTTTTTTCTCCAAAATACCAGTTGCGCGATAGTTGCATTTTGCTGCATCCATACCGGTCATGTCGAGTTTATTGATGCATTACACTTGTTTTGTATTTTGTATTTTGCGCAACGTCGCGCATTCGAGTCTCTAATGCATCGGTGGGAGGAGGATTTTAACAAATGTGCCAAAGCTGTTTCAATCGAATTTTATTGGCCCCGGCACACTTTTGATTTATACATTATTACGTTTTATTGCGATGCCTGGCTCTCCCGGAGCTTTTTGAAGAGCGCTTTGCATTTTACGCGAGTGTAATGACTATATAAAATGTACCTACAGTGCGATGCGCGTTTATAAATTTCGACCCTATTAAGTCCCTCTCTTTTACGTGCATATTTATGTAACAGGAATTAATTTTGCGAATTCTTTAAACTCTAATGAATTAATTACTGATAACACAAATGCATAATAAGCTAATAATGAATGGCTTAAAATTATTAAGCGCGCTGATTACATACCTTACATTATTTACAGCTCTCGCTTTGTTTCATCTGAAAATCGTCTTTTTCCAACGCTAATTACCGCGCTAAATATAGTACCGTTAAATTAAATTCGCATCTCCTGCCCACGTTAAAATTTCACTGACATAATGTACGCGCGCCGCATGGTCGTGAGAAAAGCACCCAGCGCTAATTACTTGCATCCCTTCGTCGTGGAAATCGCGGGCTTTATTTTCAGGAAAGACTAATCCATCGACATATAATTTTAGATAGAATATACGGCGAAATATCTTTCGTATTGATGGACTTTGAAAGAGAAGAGTAAATATAGGGGCATAGAACTCTATTTTTATTATTGTCCTATTAACCGAATTTTATGTAAAGAGAAAGGGAACAGTGGCGCATTTCTTCAAATCAACTGTATTATGTGGATAACAGTACTATTTAAAATTTAGGTAAATGCAGGCATTGACTTGATATATATCAACTCTTTAAATCTGAATCAGTGCATAATCACTGATATCAGTGCCAAGTATGCCACTGGTAATCAGTAAATGAAATGTGAGATCCCTAACCTAGCTGATCTTTATTATGTGATCTAACCAACCTTGTTTTAGTGCATAAATTCAATAAATATGGAATTGGAAGAGTGAAATTAACATGCAAATATCAGTATTTTAGTTATATAATGCTCGAATATTCTTCCTTTTTTAATTGAACTTCACTGATTATTAGTGCCAAGTATGCTACTGGGTAATTAGTGACTATCCACTGATTTAGATTTAGAGAGAATGTTTATATCTATTGCAGAGAATGGAAGTATAGGATACCTTCTAGCGACTCACAAGCAACTCACTTAGTACAACAGTGATCATCTTATCCTTGTTTAACATTGGCGAACAACAAGGATACACTGTGTCACACCGTGTCATGTGTGTCTCTTGTTGGAAGGCACTCATAGGGTGCATTCAGAAGCGACAACCGCTCACCGAGGGCTCACTGAGTAAAAAAGAGATTAATCTATGATTAATATGTTTATTTGTTATAATTCGTAATGTAAAATAACTTATCTATTATCGATAATTTTTAATATCATATTCCTTACTTATTTATTACTGTTTATTATTTCTCTAATGCCGTATTTGGGCCGTAAGATTATGTAGCGCTCAGTGAGCGGTGGAGCGTAATTAAAAGTCGCTCAAACGTCAATAAATTTTGTTGGAGCATCAAAATAATTACGTAGGAAAAAATTAAGTTTTAAAGCATTCTCGAAATTGTCAAATATACAAACTTCAAGAAATAAGTGTCCGTGTTGTAAAAGTTGCGTAATTGTGTATAAAGATATCTTTATTTGATTTTTTTGTACTTGATGTTATTACGAAGAATCTCAAGCATATGTAGGTACATATCTGAAAATAATTTTACTGACTCATTAAAATAATTATGTAGGATTCTAAAACTGGTTGCTAGAATCCTACATAATTATTTTAATGAGTCAGTAAAATTATTTTCAGATATGTACCTACTTAAATTTTTAGATACTTAAGGAAAAACCGTACTTCTGTCAAGATGGTTTTGATTCTATGCTCTGTCCCCTCTGTCCTATATGTCAATAGGAATGACGTTCATTTGCGCTCAATTATTGGAGGCGATGTGACGCCGGGTCCACGAGATAGAGATAGAGATGCTGATAATTGTAATTGGCAATAGATTTCAACGGACATTGCCGACGGGCCTCCATAAACCTTCAGGAGGCAGTCATTATCGGCAACGGGAGTTAATCGTCAGAGTGCGTTGGCACACGCGGGTGATATTTCAAGGCCGTTATGTGGAGGTCGCATCACATCACATCGCATCTCGTTGGCTTGGCTCGACGACGATTAGCCGTCGTCATATCGATGATTTATGCATGTCCGTACGGATACCGGAAGATCATTGTTCGTCTCTCGCCCTGTGCCGATTCGCGTTCTGCCGTGCCGTTTCGCGTACATTGTGCTCCTCCGCCTTTTCACCGCTCGTCCTAGTACGAACAATGTTTGCCCCGGGGGCCGCGGGCCACGGCCATAAGGGCGATTTGCTCGCAATTTCTGAAGGATCCCATTGTGCGATCGACGATCGTGACCGGAATCCCGCTCGGGCGAGCGCGCTCGCGACAATGGGAAACGATTGGGAAACCGTATGTGTAATATGCATTCCCGCGAGGAAACACGGACCGCGCCTGCATGCCAGGAATTTTTCGCGACGCGCGGTTTCGCGGCGTATCCAGGATTCGTACGTGACGAAGGAAAAACACGGATATATTTCTCAGTTACATCCTTTTTCGTGTGTCATTGTGTAGCCACAAATTGAACGAATTAAGTTTTTCTTCAGGGAAAATTTCTTCTGAAGACAGTCACTTGTATTAAAAAAAAAAATCTCGTGCAACAAATTTTGATCAGTTTTTCCGTTTCTCAACAAGTAATAGATGTTTCTTGTATGGCTAGTTATACTGAAAAAGAATATGCTTTTCAAACAATTCCATCATTTTTCAATTCTTAGAGACTCTGTCTTGAATTTCTCATGTAATAATGCAAATTTGTAATATAGAGGAGAAGGTGATATTATGGCATCCCAGTTACATTTTACATAATAACTTTATTAATAGTCAATATTTAAGTTGAAAACTTGACAATTATATTCGTTAAAATGTTGTTGAATCGATTCTGGACTCAAAGTTACAAAATATTTATTCTTACTTAGGATACTATTAATAAAAATGTGGCGATATTGAATAATGACTCGACGAAAAAAAAGGATGATAATGTGGCCTTCCATAAAAATAGTCTTAAAATATTAGTTTTGTTTAGAAAACAATATTTGGTTACAAAATTAACAAAAAAAATAAAACATTTTAAAATGTATGCAAATGAATGTGTATACATTCACATAACTTCTGCATATAAGCTGCTCAGTACTAAAAATCTCAGTACTAAAAATAGTACGCGTAATATACCATAAATATAGATTAACAGTAGCGCTACAATCGATTATCAAATAATTATTTTGATATGAAAACCTCAAAAAAGAGGTCGTAAGTAATCAATATCTACAGAAGGTCACATTAGCAAAATGCCATGGTATTGTTTAAATTTGCATAACTCAAAATATATACAGTCAAATAAAATGTTAAATAGCAAATAACACACTCAAAAATACATATATTCATGTGATAATATGCTCAAGTTTAAGAAAAATGAGAAAGTAGATGTAATTAAATGCTAAAGTGTGTACCTCAGAAACGTTTCGAAATACTTGAAAGTAAAAATGCGTTATAATAAGTGCTGGTTATTGAGTATTGGTAATATTAACATCATGGAGTAACGGCGAGCTACTGAACTAAGTTCCATAAGTAATCATTAGGATTCGCTATATAATAGCGGAGATATTAAGGGAGACCACAATATATACACTGGCCATAATACCACCTTCTCCTCTATATAATATATAGTGATAAGAAATTTAAATATTTGTTCACAATAATGAAAACAAATATGACAGTATGAAGCCTCTTTTATTATTTATGTGTAATCAATCGTGTATTAAAATAATAAAATTTATTGATGACATTTAATGTAAAAAAATTACACTAATTACAAAGTTTCTCAATACTTGAATAGTGATTCTTATGTATTTTGCTTCGTAAAATAAAAGAAAGAAGTTGTAAATTACTAAATTTGTAGATTTCTGTAAAAATAAAATCTTTGATTTCTCAAAATTTGTGGATGATGGAACTTTTTAATCTTAAACTTTTAAACAGCTAAAAATATATAAGAATCACCATTTAGTTATGTCGAGAAACAAAATCTTATAACATATAGTCAAACCTAAATGATCCTATACTAAAGTTTGGTGAAATAATTTCAATTAAATATTCAGTATAACTAAAATTAATTAAACAATAATGTTTCTTTTCTACTATCTATATAATCTAACTTTTCTAGATATTACATTACTTTTGGAATTATTACTAAACGTATTAGTTACTATTATTAAATAATATTTACTAAATATTGTACCAATACGCTAAACAAAATACATTTGACACATAGCTATTGTTATTCCAGGCTTTTTTCCAATGTAATTTCTAAACGTGTCTCGAATGAATTAAAACATATTAATCTTTCAATTGAAGCTACCATGTTATTTTTTTTAGTCAGAAAAAAATACGTTTCGACGGTTAATAACGCCGCGAGTTATGTATGAAACAATATTTTATTATTACAAATATTTTATACGTACGGCCATGCATTGTCGGCGCTAAATGGATGAGAAAACGCCAGGAAAATGGGATTTATGCCGCTCTCGTTTGCTCGTATTTCTCGACGGTGCGAACGACAACTTTCAGTGACGACGAAAGTACGCGAGAATAATGAAGCTTGCGGTGCCGTGTGTAGACCAGTACGCGCGCGCGTGTAATTGCATTTTTTGAAATAATTCTCTCCACATGGAATTTGTACTCGCCAGCTGACTAAGAACAATGTAAATCCTCATTTCCGTCGCGGACATTGGTACGCATACTATGTACGCGTAAGCGCACATATATTTTTGAAACAAAGTTTCTTTTAAAAATTGTTCAGGAATATATCTAGCAGTTTAATTATGCACCGTTCCCTTTTTAGCAACGCTGTTCGTTTTTCAGCGAGGAAATCGCGAGATGTTACAGAATTAACCAATTTCGTTCCTTCCTGAATCTTAATCTTTATTTACGGAGATTACTCTAGCGGCACTCGCGAAAAATAATATTAGCCGGAACTTCCTGCTTTCTCTCGTAAAGGAAGATTTCTCGTCGTATCACTTTACACGGTTCCGCGCACGTTGGCGCTTTACCATCGCGAGGCCCCAGGAAAATAATGTAACTCCACCGTAACGTTGTTTTGGATGGCTTACATGATACGAGAAGCAAAGGCGGAATTCAAAATAACAGCGGGAAAGGCTCTGCCTTGGGATATAGCTCGCAGCTGACGTTAAAATAACGTTTCCGTAATATCTGCTTTAACGGCGCCCTCCGGGTTACATCGTGTGAATTGCAACGGCGTGGGCGCGGCGCACGGTTTTCTTTCGGTTGCTTTGTGCCGGCATTTCTTAATGCCAACCTAGCCGTGGCGTTTGCAAGAATAATCTAGACTTTATGAGCACATGCCCGATGGGGCTTACGCGCGCAAGTAACAAAGGTTGCACGTCTCTCTGCCGCTGAAAGATACGAATCAGAATCTGAAATGCATGCGCATGAAATGCATCGCAACGAAGTGCTCGTGAAAGACCAATGTTAAAATTAAAATTACCTCGCGTTTGAGAGAGAATGTCATTAATAACACTGATTTACAATGGTGTCTATTTCTCAACGTCTGAATGGTGATTCTTACGTATTTCTAGCTGCTAAAAAAATATAAGCTGTTAAAACAAATTTTACAGATTTAAGAAATTAAGATTTTTATTTTTAAAAGAATTCTACTTTAAATAATTTACTTTTTTTGTTTATTTTGTGGATTAAAATACATAAGAATCACCAGTTAGGCGTTGAGAAATAGAAACTCTGTAAACCAATGTTTTTTAACATTAAAGGTTGCCAACAAATTTTATTATTTTAGTGTATTATTTAAAATTGTACATTTATAACGATAAAAAGGATTTTATAACATCATATTTATTTTATGTAGGGTGTCTCTAGATAAGCGCTGTTTGAAATAATTGCTAAACCATGGAAAAACGAAAAAAGCGTAAATATACACTTCCTTTATTATCTTTTATGTAGAAATTGATAATGCATAGATAATGCAAAGAAAATTTTATTTTCTGAATTTTTTAAGATTACACCAAAGTTATTTTGTGTGTTTTTTTTAAATAGAACATTATATTTTTGTTTCAGTATTATGAAAGTACAGAAAAAGAATTCGACAGTTTCTTTATGTGATCTTGAAGAAATTTAAAAAGTCACAGGAACGGTACAAAAATCAATACATATAAGTACACAGTAAGATATAAAATATCTTATGTTAAAATGTAAATTATTAATTTTTTGATAATTGTATCTGAATATATACTTTTATGTACAGAATAATGAGATAAATCATCGATGCAAAGAAAACACAGTTGCTTTTCAAATAAGATAATTGGATATTATAAGTTACATAATTTTTTTAAAAAGTAACTATGCGTTTAGAGACATCCTATATATTGTAAAAAATATTGAAATTTTTTATGGCTATATATTATAATTACAAATTACATTATCACATAAAAAGCTGAGTTTCTAAAAATTGAAGGGGAGGGGATGGAATTTTTTGAAAGGCATATTTTTCAATAAAAAAGGCTTATAAAAAGCATCTATTGAGAAATAAAATGTTGATCTTTGTTGTTTAGTGTAATCTTTCATGGAGAGAGTGTAATTAATTTCACGTGGAATCTTTTATGGAGAGAGTATAATTAATTTTACGCACTCTCGCGAAGAATCGCATCCTTTTCTCCGCAATTCGATTCTCACTCTCGCGTTTGTGTGTAACGGCAAAGTAAAATCGTGTCGCGATGCTAAAGGGATTATCCGAGATTGATCTTTCGGGGTAATGGCTGCGTTTCGCCGTTTTCATTAAAGCCGGCATTCATTATTCGGGCGCGAACAAACGGTGCAGTGGGGGTGGACGTGGTATCGGGTCGCCCGAGACATTTGTCTCGCAGAAGCGAATAACAATCGTACCTAAATGGTAATTCGTGCATGTCTGATATCGCTGATTTACGCGAATTGTGGCGACGGGCATTTACGCTCGCCGTGCGATATTGAACCGTGTTTACGAGTAACGAATATCGGGGAGATTCGTGCCAAATTCGCGAATGTCATCTTGCGGCACTGTCGCCATAACGAGCACGCCGCTTTTTAATGTTTGAATAAATTATATATGTCGACTGAAGCACGTCTCAGGCCTTGTCATTCTAATGAGACATCGATGGGACTTGCAACATGATACGCGTCGGTGACTCATTATAAGCCCACGATAAATCTACATGGAAAGAACGATTTCACTGAAGTCCCTAAAAATTTAGTTAGATATATTTTTTAATGTATTTATTTATATATTCTATTTATACACATTTACTTTTATCATCTGACTGCGGTTCTTTTCCTGCTTTATTGTTATTACTATTATTTTAATTTAATTTTCAATTTAGTTATATATGTATTTTTTTTTATCTTATACGTATAGCTTATAAATCACTTGTTTACACACAGACATTTTACTTTGTGCTGTATATCAATATTTTTACAATGTTTGATTAAGTTTTTGTAAGTTTTTCTCTTACTTTTCACTCTGGAGTTAAAGTGTTACTCCAATTCTTGAGAATTATGAAACAATAATATCACAGATACGGTTTATGCAGATTGAAAATTCCTGAACTGCAATTTGCTCATTGGCTCCAAAAATATTAATTTGAAAATAATTTTATTGGATTATAACTATTGAAAAATAACTATGTTGGATTCTCAAGCGTAACGAGCATGCTGTAAAAAGTTTCGATATTTTAATAATCACAGCGTCCTATATAATTATTTCGATGGTTCAACAAAGTTATTTTGAGATTAACATTTAGTTAAATTTATTACATAATTCAGCAAAATGGTTCTTTCCGTGGAAACATTTTTAATTGAAGAAATATTCTTTTAAGAGCGGCGATAAATAATTTCGTCAATGGTGACATCTTTAAACGTGGCTAACGCATATTTTATCTCTTTCTGATTCTGAATTTTTGAAAAAAGATAAACTAAAGTAGAAATTAATTAACGAAATCAGATCAAGTTGCTTGAAGAAAGCTGAATAACGCGACCTGCTCGCAACCTGATACATAAGAGTATTAGCTGAATCTGGGTATCTGGATGACAAGATAAAGCTCTCTTTGAAAATTTATGAGATGTCCTTTCAAGATGGGCCCATCGATATGGATGAGATTATCGATTAAGGCGCGCAAACCTTTTAGAAGTTCTTTGAGCCGCAAGCCTCTTTCGTAAGAAGCTAGTAATGAAACGTCCGTTCTCGTTAAGTTAGCTGGTGGCAAATTCACTTACTGGGTTTCTGCAGAGCTGGAATTGCGCACAAAATCCAATATAGGTTTTTGTCATCAAAGAAAGTACTTTTGTCTTCGAAAGCGCGTTGCGAAAAATATCACTCAAAAGATCTGCTAAATTGGAACGTCTAGAAATAGCGGACCGCTTATTTTCAAATATAAATCTAATTTTACAAGCTGTGCTAATTTTACTGAAATATATAATTTTGTATTGATTTTAGCAAGACTTGATTTTATATCAGTTTCAGACAAATAACGTTGTTATTCGCGTCGCGAGAGGGAAATGTTATAATATAACGCGCATTTGTCACGGAAGAGAAACGCAATTGCATCCGATTGAAATTATCCCCGTCGCGGATAAATGAGGGTAAAGTCTCATCGTCGGAAGTCTCGGTTCCGTCGCCCCCGGCTGTTTCATTTCGCAATCGCGCTTAAACGCCAACAATTTTCCGGTATAACGTTGCATACTAACTTCGCGCATTCAGTAGCCCGAAGACCGCCTAACTTGTGCCTCTTAAACTGTTTTGCATGAAATTAGACGTTTCATCGTTGTCGGCCGACCGCAACTCTGAGAGTTCATTCTCTTGATTACTTAAGAGAAGCACGAAGATGATTACGGTTTCATTTTCTGCTTTGTTTCTATTTATCGTTGAGTTCATCCCGTAGTTAATTAAGATATTTGGAAGCCTTGAAGGCGTATATTGGTCTTGAAACGCTGGGTCTGTAAGACCCATTTAATTTATGTTGACTAAAAGATACTAATTAATTTTAAGGAATCAAAATGACGTAACTTGTATAAAAAAGAATACGTGCAGTAAATATTCTAATCCTGCACTATCTATAGTAAAAGAGGCACGTTGTTTTATAGTTATAAATCGCAGAAAATATGATACTTCTTTCCAACACAGACGGCACCGCTGCTAGATAGACACAACGGAGTTCTATTTCTCGTAATTAAAAAACCGTACAGATTAAAATAACAGGCGCAGCATTATTTTTCACATATGTTATAGTGAAATGATGTAGGTACATTTTGTCTGTCAAGTATTTTATGTACGTATTTTATGTAAATATTTTACGTAATACAGTATACGGAGAGAATTTTTTCTTAGAGTTTACCCTGAAAATATGATAGTCGTGGGACAACATTGTATTTCGAAGAATTTTAATGTAAATTTGTCTTATTCATTCATAAAACTACAATAAAGTATAAAATAAGTTTGATCAATTTTACTGAAGTGCATGCTAAAATTTTTTTAAATATTGTATTATACCACAATTACTATATTTTCAGGATAAATTTTAAAAGATAATTCTTTCCGTGTAGAAATCAATCTTAACTTCTCAAAATTGATCAACCGTTTTCAGGTCGCGAATAGGTGTTGCATAGGTAAAATTACAAATACATGTCACTGCAATGTTTCTGTCACTAGAAATTTGACTGTTACGTGACAGTGCATGTCAATCACGTTTTGAGACAGCGCTGCAACGTAATGTGCGACGAGTTAGCACATCATAGTGCTTGCTACGTACAATGCTAGTAGAGAAGTTTATTTTAATATTAATAATTCAAATTTACAAATGTAACATAAAGAATACAATTGAGTAAATTCAGTAAATTCACTATCACCTCTGAAAGGTTAAATATTATCACTTATTTGTGCTCCTCACATATTATTTGTGCTCCTTTGTCATCTCAGAATTAATAACTTTTATCATCGCAATATCTATCAATGGGAAACCTTTTTTGTATATTTTACCGTCTTGAAAGTACTTCGTGTTCACGCAGGCGAGATACAAAGGCAACCTCGAAGACGAGAATGTCGCGATTGCGAAATAAATCCCGCGGTGTTTACAAAGTTGCACCTCCTGCGCGAATGCATAAGATATTCGCTCGAGCTACGTTTCGGACTTTGGTCGAGAGTTCTTCTCGCCGCTTTATGCGACACGTTTCTCAAATCGCCGAGGACGCGGTGGTGGCGCTTTGTTATCAGCGTGTTTCCTCCCTCGTCCCTCGGCGCGACGAAACTTTTTCCCCACGCGCAATTTGCCGACGACAATGCGCCCTGTCACGGGACTCGCCTGCAGGGCTTCGCGCTCGGTGTGTCTCTTCCCTTATCATACTCTTTTCTTAACGGTGAACTCTCGCCTTCCGCATTACCTCGTTCCACTATCTTCTCGCACTCTCTTGTTCCCAGCCATCTTCCTTCATTTCTAGCGTTACGCTTGCCCGGTGTTTTCTATGTTCTTCTTTTCTGTCCTGTAATCATATACCCGGGGAATATCACGCTCCTTCTTTCGAGTCTGTCTTTGTGAACGCGAGAAAAATACATCTGAGAAGAAAAGGTGTCGAAAAAGTCAATGTAATAATGCGTTCGCTCTTATCATAATTTAGTTTCTTTTGTACCGCGATAAATGAGAAACAGCAGAGCTTTCTCTGTTATTCGTTTCTTAATACGTTTACAATATAAGAAAAAAATCTCTAGTTTCATTTTATTAGAGCTACGCCTGCTTTGCCCATTATTTACATTTTCTCCCAATTAAAATAATTCCAGTGTCCAATATGGCCTAATATCTAATATGACCTATTTGCTTTATACATCTTGATCCTAAGTAGTTTTACTTTTCAGTTACTAGGCAAAGATACAATAATATAACTGTTCAGCAATTTCTCAAACAAATGCATGAAATTTCTATTAGGGCATGTAAATGTTGAAATTATTCCATATTTTCAATTAATGCTCGGAAATGTTTCCTATTTTGAATTTGACTATCTGCTTTCAATTTGGACTTAACAAAATTTGCAAGCTTATAAGTTTGTAACTTCGTCAAAAATGATCATAACGAGATTTTTTTTGGTCAAAAAGCAGCTTACAAAATATTTTAAAGCTTGAAATTTCTACTTTTGAAATCGGTAATTGAAACAACAATCGAACTGATTTTTTACAGAGTTATACGGATATAAATGTGGATATCCACTAAATCTGAAAATTTTGTACGAAGTTTACAAAATTCCATGGTGTGAATTGAAAATTGCACACAAAAGCAGTTTCTAAAGAGTTCTCGAAAGAGTGAATATCGATTTTTAATTTGCTTTTTTGTCGTGTATGATACAATCTTTTTTCATTGAGCTATTTAACATTGAAACAAAAAAGATAGTTTTTGCTTTAATATCGAATAATTCGGTGAAAAAAATTGTATAATAAAAAACAAATTAAAAGTAGATTCATTCTTTCGAAAGTCGCGTGGAACTGTGTGTGTGTGCGTGTGCGTGCGTGCGTGCGTGCGTGCACCTCCACTGAATTAAATCTTAATGAATAAATTATATAATAATGCGCTTTTTTTCAAAATCCGCAAGAAAAAACTTTTGTGCTCATTCCGTTTATCTAAAAAAATACTTTTGTGGGGGAGGGGCTGAGTAGACTGTCAGTCAGCCCACACATGTGTTAATAACAACTAATTTGGAAAATCATATTCACAGGATTTATGCGCTATTTATGCGCTTTTATATTCACATAGTTTTAATTTTTGTGTTGCATTCCTTAAGGGACTTCCCTCTTGGAGAAAACAGACATATTCATCCCTAAGTTTAAAATTGCAAAATTACATTATTTAACTATGCAAAAAATATCTTCGATTTATAATCTAATATTTCCAAGTAATTTCGATTTTTGCGCTGCAACCTTTAAGGGGATTCCCCCTTGAAGCAACCATATTGGTTCAACCAATTTTATTTTCCAATTTTATGTTTCCCATGGAAAAATTTCAATTTTCTCAAAATTTGTCGATGAATCTCTATCCTAATTCAAAATTTAAAGACCCCGAAAACCATTTAATAAAACATTTCGGTGAAATCAAAAGACTTTGAACGTTTCCATAATATTTCCTTCCGCCATATTGGACAGCCATTTAGAATTTTCAAATTTTAAGTTCAAATTAAAAATCGAAGGATTTTTTGAAATCAGAGACCCCCAAAAACCCTTTAATACTGCATTTTGAAAACTCTTTAATACTACATTTCGTTAAAATCGAAGAATTTTGGTCATTTCCGTCCGCCATATTGGTTTAACCATTTTGAATTTTAAAATTTTAAATTTCGCTGAAATCGGAAGACTTTTAGCATTTCCGTAAAACTTCAATCCGCCATATTGGTTCAACTATTTTGAATTTTCAAATTTTGAGACCGGATTCGAAATCAGTTTTCCCCAAAACCCTTGGATACAACATTTCAACAGAAACGAAGTTCTAATAGCCTCAACGAAAAGAAGCTTCAGGGCAGATAACACGGCAATTTTAAGATAGAAGGATTTTTAGATTTGACGATTTGTTTGTTTGTGTAGCTTCGTAAAAATCAATTAGATTGTTATTTAATTAGGCCGATGTCAAAAGTAGAGAAAGTTTTAAAATGCTTTTTGAAAAATCTCATTATCATAATTTTTTAACGAAGTTACGTTCTCTAGAATACCTATTATGGATTTTTGGAGGAGGTGATCGTTTAATTTTTTGATTTACCGAATTTATTAAAAATTTAATGTATATTTGTATTAATAAATTATAACGTTGAGAAATTAAATAGCAAGAGAAATTTAACACGAGTGTACTAGCACCGAAAATGTATTACTACTTTCTCGATAGCGCTTTGCGACGATCAATTTTAACGACTGTAGAACGTATCTTTCCAAATCTTTCTAGCCCATTTCCGCTCTTTCTCTCGGACGTATCTGCATATGAAAAATGTATTTGCCCCGCTTTATATCCGTCTTCCGCTCGTGAATAAAAATGCGAATCATTTTTCGCTCGCTTAGTACCGCTCGCGAACTCGCAGGTAAAATATACGGCAGGTACATCGTCGTCTTCGCATTTTTTCTGTTCCCTCTGCAACTCCTAGTTTCTTTGATTATCCGCTTTACGACCTACATTCGTTATCTTCATTATATCGATTTCTTTTCTCACTTATTTGTTGTCTGTTGATTTTGCCTTGTTTTACATCTTGTAATAACACCATTTTTCTATTTTGGAGTTTATTTTATTTTTGTTTCTGTGTGTATTATTTTCATTTAATTCAATATCGTGTAATTTACAATAAAGGGTTTCTCATAAGAATCAAATAAGTTTATTATTAAAAAAATCTGGGTATATTCTTAAATCGTTCTCTATTAGTAGCGTTATATCGCTAATGAACAATTACATTTTGACAAGAATCAAAGTGAAAACGAGAAATATAAAAGTTTAATATTTGTAAAGGTTGTTTTTGTTAAACATAATTTGTAAAATTTTGTAAATAAAAAATGAATAAACTTATTGCTTTATATTTTAAATAATATTTTCTTCTTTAGTTTTCAAATTTGAATTTGAAACTTGAATTTTTTAGTTTTGTCATTATTAATGTAATAAAAAAAATAAATATATATAAATATATAACAGTAAATATAAAAATTAAATATTATAGGATAAATAAATTGTAAATATAAATTTTTCACAAAAAGTCAATAAAAAATTCAGAGGTTTATTTTTTAAATCAAAATATTAAAATTAAAATGTAAAACTTTGTTTTTATATTTATTATATGCTCGGAGAAAGATTAGATATTTTTATAAAAAAGTTGTTTGTGAAAATGAGAATTTCAGTTTTCCTAAAAATTTAATCTTTTTAGTTTTAGACCATTTAGTTTTTGTCAAAAATCCTTCAATTTTTTTAGTCGCGAATTTTTTTTATTTATATCTTACAAGTATTTTGTAGATCAACATTTTATTATTTCGGTACACGAGTTTCGTTGTACTTTTATTATTTCCTGTATTCTGTAAGTAATGTTATTTATTTTATTTATTCTCATATGTCACATTGTCCTACTTTGCCGTGTTTCTTCCTTTCAGCACGTGCTTACTCTGTGCGCGACTATATCTTTCTTCCAATAAGCTCAACCTCATTCTTTGGTTGCAGACGTATACATCGCTTTTTCGCATATGATCGCGTCCGCTTCCATTTCCTTCGGGAATTCTCGCGCTTGTCTCTTGACTTACTTCCGGTTTGGCATACTTCTACCCTCTATTTGCTTCCGTGACGGAAAAGCGACGTAACTTTCTTCTCCCTCCCGTTGTCCGGTTACTGAACGGTGTTCACGAATTGATTCTTTTCTCTCTCGCGCCAGTTTGATTACGCACTGTAAATTTGCGACCGTCTTCTCGAGTCTCGCCTCGATACCCTACGGCACTACCCTATGCTAGATTTAATTTTCGCTCTTTTCCTTGATAGTCTTTGGTGCAGTAGTGTATTACGGTTTTCCACTGAAGATTTGTTTTTCCAGCCTTGCGAACTCCTCTCGCGTCTCCATTTCGGTGAGCTTTTGTCGTACGATCGTTTTACCTCTACTCGTTTGATCCCGCTGCTCTCGCAGTTTTCTCTTCGTTTCGTTTTCCTGTCTCTGTTCGTCCTTTTCTTTTCCTCAGTTTACGCTCTCAGAGATCAAATGGTTGAGTTAGCCGGTGCCCAACCCAAACTCAACCTGGAGCATCAAGAGCACCATCAAGAGTATTGGCGCAGGCTAGATCTAAGGTGGTTCTGAGTTAAATTCAGATTGACTCCAGGACTCGGAACGCTTTTCTCGACCTGTTCTTTTTACATGCTTTCTACAGTTTTTTATATTTTTGATACATTTTAGGTGAAAAATATAATAGTACAGAAAGATATTTGCATATTAGAATCATGTTAACTCTTTGGAGCTGATGATGGGATGATTGAATCCATTCAATTATAAATTTCTTTGTAAAAAATGTAACGATTCAATTTTTTTAATATTACATCTGTAAAAGAGAATGTTATAAAAGAATCAATTTTTGCTCAAAAAGGTGCAAGTAACAGAAATAGTGTTTTTTTTGTAGATTTTGACCTCATGGATACGATAAAATTATTAAAAGATTTGTAGCGTTTGGGGAACGCTTCGAAAATTGAGCAAGAGTATTACAATTTGGATAAATACATCGTACTCAATTTTCAACATGTTCTACTGTATATTACTATTAAGAGTGTTTTAACACAATTATTGATTTTAAATCTTCGATTCTTATTTTATCATGTTTTAGAGTTATACCTGATTTAAAATTTTACATTTTTAACCAACGTTATTGAATTTTATATAATGTAACATTAAGAATGACTTAATACAAATAATTGAAATGTTTATTGTTGTAAAAGAGTATTTTATGTATAATTCTAGTGTCTAAATAACTAGTTTTGACTCGTATTTCTTGTAATTATTTTGTTGGATTTTTAACCTGAGCTATATATTATTTCTTTATTGTTACCTGTTTTTATGTGAATTTTGGTTTCTTGACATGAATTAATGCTTTTTATTTCACAAATATTAAATGGGTTTTACAGACTCAACGTCAGTAACCGTTACAGATGTTGGCGTCAGCTCCGGATGATTAAAAGAAATTTTATTTCGAATTATAAGTCTCGAAGAAAGATTCAAGGCGAGAAATCATGTTATTTTGTCTCTGTTTTTTTGTCTCTGCGTTGAGATTTATACTTAATGATATTATTTTACGTCTTCGTTTTACATTTTACAAACGAATGCCGTTGTTTCTTTGCCTCTACCGTAATTGTAGTACGCCAATATTTTTGTGGCGATAATATTGATCTTGCCTTTATATAGACTCCTTTCAATGTTGTCGTCCATCTTTTCTCGTTGTTCCGTCATGAGACTTGATTCTCTCGTGTTGCTTCTCTTTTTCTCAAGGTTTTCATTTCCAGAGCAGAGATTAAATGGTGAAGCGACTACGCGGACAATCCGCCGGGCTTCGTGCGTTATTGAGTCGCCGCGCCGTCTCCTCTTCTCCTCTGCTTGGCTTTCATTTCCTACCCTTTCTCAATCGCCTTTGTTATCTGTTACGGATCCACAGTAGAAAAAAATAACGATGTCTATTTAGTCGCGGCATTTTTCTGCGATCTCTTTTTTTCTCGCGCGATACAAATGTAAAGGTATATATACTTTTATACAATTATAATCATTCGTGTTATTGGAATGGCAGGAAGCATTCAACGAATCTTACGAGGCAGATCGCAATTTCGGCGAATCGATTTCAAATTTGAACTCTACGATTATTTGTAGTAATTATTTGTTAATTTTATTAGACTTTCCCAGTAAAATAGAAATGTCCGTGTGTACCATAAAGATAATTTATGTTTTGCCTACAGTTATCGCTTGCTGATTCTTTAGCAATCGTCATAATTTCTGGTAGTGATAAAAATATTAATATAACTAAAATTTAGACTAACTAGAATAAATTAAATAAGAGAAAGAATTTTTTATCAAAGCGAATCAAGAAAGAATTTTCAGTCAAAGAGAATCTTGGCGCTTGATAATGTTCATATGTGCAAATATATTTTCCACTTCTATAAATTAAGCGTCGATTTGGTTTATTAGACTTGAAACACAATTATAAACTGAAGCTGGAAATAACATCACAAATTAAATTGCTCATTAATTTAATAATGATACTAATAAATATATTAAAACACTGCAAAGAATTTACTTCGAAAATATTACATCAGGTAGAATTCGGCGTGCAGTTTACAAAACTGAAAAATGTGTATTTGCAAATTTGCATATGAATATTATTAAGATCTACTTTGACAAAAATAGGATTCTTTCTCTTATTTAATAAAAATATTATTACCAATCACCAACCACAATTTTTCGATATTAGTGTATAGGTAGTCTCAAATAAACGAAACTTTATGTGTTCATAATACAGAAAAATAGAGCTTTTAATAGAGCCTTAAACAATGCACTGATACATACAAAAAAAGATTACACCTTTTATGTATGTGATTCGCGGGCTCAACAAAATTTAAGAGAAACTCACAAAAGTTAAAAAGAAGTATAAAATAGTGTACAAAAAAAGGAGTCCATACACTACAGACTATTCTAGCAACATTGTAATATTCAGCAATATTACAATAACATTACAAATGTTACAGCAATGTTGCTGCAAGTTTTGGGCTGTATAAGGAGGATGCCCGCGCAGAACTATCTCTAGTATAAATGCCATCTAGATTTGTCAGCTGAAAATAAAGATATATGAATTAAAATGATAAATAAATTCTTGAGATGTATAACTAAATGTGTTATCGCAACAAATGTAACAAAATGGCTTATGGCGAGTGAATGTTCTTGGCTGTTTTTCCGCGCTTATTTTGCTGTGCGAAATGTGCATCTTCGGCCATCTAAATCTCAACCGTTTTACACGGTTCTCATTGCCACAGTGAAGATTAAGTGGCAGAACGGCGGTGACGGTCCGTATTTCGTGCATTACCGGGCTCTCCTGCAATCTCTCCTCTCTCTTCTTCCTTATTTCCTCTCTTAGTCCCTTTTCTTTTATACGTTTTGCTTTCTTAGCTTTGGCTTTTATCCCCTCCCTTCTTCATCTCTTTCCTTGAAAAGGAAAGAATCGTCCAGAATCCAAGAGAGCGTGATAGGACTGCGGTAGGGATTTCTCTCATCTACCTTCTGTACCTCCGTTTTCGTTTTACACGCGAATCCACGGCCTGACAAAGCGCGATTTCTTTCTCTTTCTCTCTCTCACTTTAGAAAACTTTGTAGACTCGTTATGGGGGACTCGGGTTTCTCAAACGCGGCAGGGTTCTCTTTTACTCCTACTTATCATCGGTTGTTGCCGTTATTATTCTTGTGTTCTACGCGATATTCTACTTAACGTCATATCTATCGTATGCAGCCAACTTGTAATAATCTATTAAACAGATTACCAGCTTTATGATAGATTTCATGATAATCTATGTAATAGATTATTTGATTATTATGAATTCTACACACAGAAAAATATCATTCTTGCTTGATTACTCAATTTACTCTTTTTATTGTGAGTAACGGTTATCTTTAATAAAGATAACCGTTAATAAAGAATATTTTTTTGATAATAATTCTAAAATATTCTTATTGCAAATTTTAGAAAAATGAAATTTTAGAAATTATTATGTACTCAAAACAAGAATTTATTTTCTTTTGAAAAATATTATGAAATTTATCGGAGAGAAAACTTTATACAATAAGCAAATCGAATTTGTTTTAATTTAATAATCATGATTGAAGTATTAAACTTATTAAGATTCAGACTGTATTTTGGATTTTGATGTTTGTGATACAGATTTGTGACTGTATGAACTTTTGAAATACTTGAAACGAGTAATTATTTGCATCTAGTATGTATTTTTTTGTGTGCCACTATTAAATTCATAATGTTAAATTATACCTAATTGAAATTTTTTTTATTTTTAATCATTTCTATAGATTGCTACTACTATTACGTATTATGTCATTAATTTAACTAAAACCTGGAATTTGACAATTTAATTAAAGAAAATATATTATATTTGAGAAAATTTAATTTATTATTTACTAACAATAAGTTAATATAAAATTCGTTATTTACTTTGAAATTAACCATAGAAATGAATTGATTTACATTTTAACACACAATATTTTTGAAGTTAGAAATAACAAAATGTTATTTTAACTCAAAGGATTGAGTTAACATTGCTTCTTTAAGATCTACGTGATATAGATAAATAGACAAGAATAACTTTTAATTTGGAAATTATGCTTAAAAGATTATATAATATTAATTACACTCATTGAATCAATCCTTTAATTTTATCGATATTAACAAATCCCACATCGAGATAACTGATGTTGAGCTCTCACACTTTGCGGTTCACGGAAAATGCGAAATCTGTTTACAATGATTCCGTTTGGATTATCCTTTATATCGCTGCGACTAATTTGTATAATATCCATTCCGAAATGGCCGCAATTCATTGGTTCTGATTATAATGTCGACAACGTTAATTATACAATGAAATAACAGGTACTGTGGGCTTTCATGTACTAGCTAATTTCAAAGGATTGTCGGGCATTTCGATAACGCCACCCTTTCCTCTCCTCTCTTTCTCTCTCTCTCTCTCTCTCTCTCTCTCTCTATCTAGCTATCTATCTCTCTTTCGCCTTTCCTCTTTGATTGTCCAGACGTGCAATCACAACTCGCGAATTCTATTATTAATCACAGTACACGTCAGCGCAACCTAATTGCAAAATTCAAAACTGACATTACCAGAACGAGGCCCGATGTCGGTACCAATCAATCATGCTTAGCGCGCTCGCGTTTCATTCTGTTCAATTCTCTGATTTTGTGGCTCACATTAACTGTCCCCTCGCCGCCCTCCCTTCTTGTTTTCTCTTCCATCCGTTATATCGTTTCCGTTCACCTATCTCGTAGGTGTCTCTCATGTACTCGTTTTTGCTCCCCGGAGCACGCACTCCCCCGTGCACCTAGATATGCCTTTTCCGATGTGCGAACACGCGTGTATGTTTGATGAGTCGCTTGCCACGACATGACACATTGCATAATTCATCCGCATGCGCCATTTACGCGACGGTCAGATGGCTTGACGTACTGGTTGAATTTTGATTAACCGTCAAGTTAGAAGCACGTTGAGAGACATTCCGTGACATGATGTCTCGAGATGAGACTCGATTTCTGTTGTTACGGACCGTGTCGTCGAATTCAGAGCATGCGTTGCGATTTTTCGCTTTCTTGAATGCTATTATAATACAAAAAGAAACATTATGTATCATGATACAACTAACACTATAAAAAAATTACATGTAAAGTTATAATTATGTTACATAATATTACAAAAACTTTTACATTTATATACAAAAGCTACAAAATATACTATTATTATTAATTAGTATAATTTTTTAATATAAAGATGTTTATAAAATAAAAGGTAAAAGTATAAATTTTCGTAAAAACACACACACATACAATTTAAATATTTCTGTAATAAATTATATAATTTTCACACACATATTATTAATTAATTAATTAATTTTATATGCTTTTTTACAGGATATAATTATATGAAAAGTTACAGGAGTGTATCAAAGTCGATTAATTTTAATCTCCATTTAAATTACTTCTTATCCTTTTCTAATTCTAAGATTTAGAGAAAGGTAAAGAATAAATTAAACCGAGATTAAAATTAAATTATATTCGTAGAAGAAGAACAATGCACGAACGTTTAAATTCTAATTTTCTCTTTTATCTAGCAAGATTTTTCATTGAAATACTTAAAACGGGGGCAACTATCGCACACAGGAGATTCGATTTGTCGGCGTTCGCCATTAAAACGACAATGTCTCCTTCGACGCCAGGGTACGACATCTTTGTGCTCAATAAATCCCGGTGGTTCACGATCCCACGCTTGAGATCGTTATTCGTCCTGTTCTCCGCGATCTTGATGAGGGAGATAAACTTTTATCCCGAGAAAAGAGCATGCAAGCGCGGGAGGAATCTCGCTCGTTTTCGAAAAGGAGACAGAGTGTCGGGCGGGCCTGAAGCCCGGATGGAAAGAAGGATGAACGTGGAGATGAGGGGTTTTATGGTATTTTGCGAGCCCGTGCTCGATCAATGAGGCTTGAAGACTTATAAATCCACGGAGTCGGAGTCGACCGGCTTCGTTTTATCGTCGATTTTAAGCGCCTGCCGTACGCGACGTGTATGAATTCCGTCCCAAGGCTCCACGTCGCTCATTGATTCTCTTGCTATGTCTGCCATCATTGCGTGCAGGCACGGTTCCTTTCGCGGATCGATGGATCTGTCTGTCAATCCGCGACGGAATGAATATGACATGGTTGCCATCTTTCAACTAATATCCCGTTGAATCCCGAAGGATCCCTTGCAGAGATCTCACTATCCCGCCGAAAATTGATAATCATAAGGCCGGTATCAGATTATGCATTGAAGATTGAGATTAGAGATTGAAAGATTAAAATTTGACCAATCAAAATAAAAGAAGCTAAAATTTCTTAGTCCTCATTGGTCAAATTTCAATCTTCAATTTTCAATCTCCATCTTCAATGCGTAGTCTGATTCTAATAGAAATTGTAACTTTCTTATTACTGGTAATTTTCTTTATACTCTGTAAAAAAGATCCTCCTCTGCCGGAGATTTCATTTTAAAATCGGAGGAAAATTGACGCCGTCATTTCTGTACAATACGTTATTATTCTTTAAAAAGAAAAAATCGATTTAGAACGATTAGTCGGAGACGTTTCTGTTTTAGATTTTGATGACTTTTTGTCCGGCGGAAAACCGGAGAAGTAGTAACTATGAATATAAGGATAGCGCGATGTTCTCGTGCGAACCAAAGTGAGCATCGTAATTAAGGCTATAGTCGTAATTAAGGCATTTATCGCTGGCATTAAATGCGACCTTGGGTTGTCGAGACGTCGTTAAACTTTATGCGACGAGTCACGTTATTCAAGTCACGAAGATATTTCTTAGCGCGTATTTACCGCATGGATTATCGTCTGGAATACCGTTGCCGCGCGGTTTGTAAAAATGCGTTTTTTTCCCCAATTTTTTCAGGCATATTATAGCGAACAAACAGATATTTTTTCTTCGTTCTCGTAGGAATGAAACTACTAAGTGCGGATTACGTAAATACGTCACGGCGCAGTGAAAGCTCTCGTTAGGCTGTCTTGAAAAGCCGTCGGCTTTCACGCTGGATTATATTTTGCGTCTCCCTTTGCGATTCCGACTTTGCATCAATCGGCACCGTTCGAATCTGGAAAATCACCATCGGCATATAATGGAGCGTGTATAAAAGTGGTAGTATTTTTGGACGCGTGTTTTTTCATTCTCATTTTATCTTGCAGATAAAAGTAATGCCATCGTCGCTCGATGCGATCGTAATCCAAACCAGGTTTTATGTCATTGAAAATGTACGATGACGCAGCAAATGACAAATCTCGCTTGATAATCCGTCGAGACGAAATTCTCTGTCGACGAATTAATCGGTATTAAACCTAGTTTTTATAACAGTCCTATTATTTTCCTATTATTTTCCATCCTATTATTTTTTATCTACGCAGAAAGAACGATTTTGCTGAAGTATCTATCTAAAAATTTATTCTAAAAATTTATGTAGCATTATTTATTATGCTTGAGCTTGCTACATAATTATTTTGATGATTCAAACAAAATTATTTTTAAATCTGTAGCTAGCTAAATTTTTAAATACTTTAGCAAAATTTTCCTTTCCGTGTAACTATAACTATTTTTTCCCCGAGATAATTCATTGAATTCATATTGTGGTAATTTCGCAAACACCATTTATGGCGTTTGCGAAATTACCTACATCAATACTTTTGGTAGATATAATTCGCATCTAAAAATGAAAACATGAACGAATGAAGAATTTATCAAAAAGATAATGTAATTTAATATTAACTAATCGAATAAATGTTTGATTATTTATTAAAGTATATTAGTTACATTGCAGAAACAACTTATTTCGATATCTTGAGAGGATGAAAATGATTCTTTTTTTATAATATGTATATAGGGGAGACCGGAGCTAAATGAGCACCTTTTTTCAATTGCAATTTTCAATTGTGGCGGCTCGCCCCCAGAGGTCTCACGGGTCTCGCGCGGATTCTCATAAGCCCAGTTACACGAATTCCGTTTAAATAAGATCCCGATCTAATACTTTCTCGGGCGTCTAAGGCAGGTCCCACTACATAGCCTTACTGATGAGTCCAATAGTGGGGACCAGGACGAAACCCCGCGGTCGATCATACTTCGAATCGATCACGATCCGCGTCACTCATTTTTCCGGCCTAACTAATTCAATGATACTACCGCCACACAATAACAAAGGAAACGATTTTAGTCAAATGATTATTAGCGTTTTATAGAGTGATTATAAGACTACAAGATGGCAATAAAAAGTTTTGGTGTTTGCAACTTCATTTCATCCATATACATAAAAAATGATGTGATTTGGAAAATGAAATCTCAAAAATTATTTTTGATCATCGTAAACACGTTTGACTATCTAAACATAATAACGCGGCACCTAAACTAACCAAACTTCATTGGTAAAGAAGACACACGAGATGCCATCTACAATATAAATTAGGAACTCATAAAATATATTTTTGCCACTCAAAATTCAAATGCGTTTAGCCCCGGTACCCCTTATTTTATATTAAACACATTTGTATTTTTTATATTCTCCATGTTCTTTATTAAAAAAAAATGAAGATATACACTGTTAAATTTATAGTGTCAAATTAATTTAATGTGAGTCACCACTTCTCCTACTCAATCATATCGTTATTTTATACTAAAACAATAGTTATATTTGACACTATATAATCAATTTGACGATATAGTGTCAAATTTAATTATTGTTTTAGTAAAAAATAGTGATATATTTAGTAGGAACAGTGGTGATTCACATTAGATCAAATTTGACACTATAGATTTAACAGTGTACATTCGTATAAGTATAAAGTTCTCCACAAATTGACATAAACGTTACGAGGGGCATTACTTATATTTTGAGCCTTGGCAACACTGAGTGTTGTCAGGTGCCATCTGACGTTTCCACTAGAAAGTTTGACATTTTTGACCATAACCTTCTTCTTTTTGTTATTTGAGCGCGATTTGTATTGTTTACAATCACTTGAAAATTGTGTCTCAGCGAAAAAATGGAATTAACTCGTGAAAATTTTCGTGCAATGATTTATTATGACTTTCGACGTGGATTATCAAGACAGGAGTGCATCGATCAACTTACTTCCACTTTTGGCGATAAAGCCCCATCCTTTGCCACTGTGAAACGCTGGTATAACGAATTTAATCGTGATCGCCGTTCGCTCACCAACGAAAGTCGTGAAGGTCGTCCAAAATCAATTGTTGTGTCAGAAAACATTGATGCTGTGCAAAAACTAATAATGCAAGATCGTCATGTGACATACTGTGAGATTGAGAC
>NW_017257990.1:29791-72079 GCF_001594055.1 Mycetomoellerius zeteki
TTATAATAATTTTAATATTTTATTAATCCCCCCTCCTTTGGTACTTTCATTACCGCTTTTTCCAAGAAAACAAATAAATTGAGGATGTTTTTCTACATTGTCAAAAAAATTATTTAGATACTAAATTTTAATATATATTTTTTTCAATAATACTAGCCCTGAACTTACTAATTTAATATATTAATTTGATTTAACTATAATTTTTTATTGAATAAATATTTATTAGTATTTACTTAAACACAAATACTATTAAAATAAATATTAAAACCTATTATTAAAACAAATATTTATTTATTTATTAAAATTTAGTACATTTTTTTAGTGTACTTACAGCCAAAGCTGTATATTATTAACATTGATAATATAAGACCTGTAAATGCAGTTTTTATTTAGACAAGCACACCATAAGAATGTGTAGGCCGATTGCGTAAAGTATCATCGATAGGTGGAAGCCGGCAGTAGTAACAGCTGCTTCCGTTCAGACCGCCGTGGTAATGAAAAGGCGGATGCCAGTCGGGCCGGACCGCAGGAAGAAGTATCCGTTCCGTAATTGGTCGTGAATGCTTTTCGCCATTTATCGGCTAGCAAAAAGCGGTGCCGTCTCCCTTTCACACTCGATCGACTTTAACCATTTCCACGACATACTAATCGCCACGTCGTTTAACACCCTGCAGTCGTCCTCTATCCGCACCAGCCGATGACTGCGAACCAGACGATCAATCAGGCGATCCACATATTTCACCGCTTTGTCGTGGTCGCGCTCGTCTTCCGACAATTGCCGTGGCAATTTCGAATGTATTTCATGTCACTTGTAAATTCCGATCGCTCGCGAATTATTCGTACCTTTGTGACTGTAATGAATTTTCCACCCGTAATCGTATGAAACAATAACACAAAAAATCAATTATGCTTTTTTTAATATTCCCTTTTCAATATTTTTTGTATATTATAGGTTATATAATAACTACAATAAATATATATATATATATTCAAATTTGTAACTCAAATTTAATAGCATTATTTTGTTTAATTAAATTTCATTCGAACCCCGTGTCAACTGAATTATAATTTATTCAACAATATTTTATTTCAAAAACTGAATGGATATTATTATCATTTTACAGATTTAAAGCAAAATATTCGTATTAGCAATTACATTATGATGAAATCTGAAATTATTGCAAATAGCAGCGTTTTTCAAAGCGACTATTAGTCCATATAAGTTTATTCCCTGCGTGTAGTATAATACGATATAATTTCTACAGGATTGGTTCATGAGATACGTAACGTAAATATATGCATTACGATACGATATTAATTCAATAAACTCGCCATATATTTCATGCACTAATCCGATAAACTCGCGATGTATTTTATAATTTTATATATGCGTTGCATATGTATGAACTGTTCTGTTATAACGTATTTTGTACTCATAATAACCTGATAATGCGCTGGATTATCTCTTTGCTCGGCGATTCCTCTTTTATAACGCTCCACTTTTCGAACTTGAAGAAGATATCGCGGCAGCGACAGTGGCTTCTCCTTAAACTCTTTCTCTCTTTTCCTCACGAGGCGAATCTTTCTTTTATCTTCGGAATACTCTCGTCCTCCATTTGCAGGTATATTCCAGGGGAAAAGTTAAATGAATATTCAGGAGCGTCGAGGCGCGTTTACATTCAGCCGCTACTCGTGCACAAAGATGTAAACGAGCATCGTGCAATATCGATCCGCCTTTTACACTTTCCCTCCCCCATGTCTCCCATGTGCGACAGAAAAAAAAGTTGAATTATACAACTAATTCTTTGTCAGTTGACATGTGTGTATGGATTCGTGTCCCTCGAGATTCGACAATTTTTATTAATTGAATATTAATTAATATTAATGTAACGCCATATAATATTTCGTTCTCTTACTTTAAAAATAACACTGAAAAAACGTGATTTCTCCAAGTTATTGCCGAGGTATTGCATGAAAATGAAGTAAACATTATCAAAAGTGAATTAATTTGACTTTAACAAAATTAGAAATTAAAAGTCACAACTAAAAAAGAGTGGTTTAAAAAAAATTGTTCAAATTGTCAATTCAAACAAATTATTTTTTTTTAAGAGTTGTGAAACGAAAATAGTAAAAATATTATTTGATTATATTAATCCTCCGCCGATAACTGGGGAGAGGAGAGGGAGTTTAAAAGCAATTAATATTTTGTGAATTTTGATAAATAAATTAATTTTTAAGTATTTTATAATAATAAAAGAGAAATAGACCTATTTTTGGTTAAAGCGGATTTTAATGCTTGAATATATTTCAGAGAATTTATATAATATATACATATATTCAATTCTATAGAAAAATAGGTTTATTTCTTTTAATTTATTCTTGTCAGTCTAATATACAAGTTGTAATTATTTGGTAGATAAATTTAAATTTATAAAAAGTAAATAAAATACAATCCGACTTCTATGATGATAAAAACTCATTGTTAAAAATATGACACATTAGAAAAAGAGCCTGGTTGCATTAATTGGTATTCTGGTTAGACAAATTGGAATTTTCCGATTTAATTTATTATAATTCTAGTTGAGGTAACCAGAATTCTAATTGATATGAATTTTCTGGCTCATACATTTTCAACCAGAAATGTGTTTCAGTGCAAGTTATACATTAGAATTTGTTTAGATTTTTATGTAATTTAGAACAATACAAAATTTGCTCTGTTTCTAGAGTCCGTTGCTAACGGAAGTGTTAAAATTCATGTTATCGGTAAAGAATTAAGAATATTTTACCGATATTTTATTTAATTAGTCGATTTTCTGTCAAATTAAAAAATAGAGTTTTGCCCTTTTTTGCAGAACTTTATTTTTTTGAGTTGTGTTATTCATTGCATGGAAAAAAAATGTAGCTGTCGTAACTATAAACTACATATGATGGTAACTGAATGGCAGGTGTAAATATGGACAGCTAAAATATAGATATTATAGCTAATGTCTTAGGTGTGATATCTATATTATAGCAGCAACAGCAAATCATTTCGCTGTAGTTAATAAATTTATGGTTACGGCAGCAAATATATTATAACAAACTAATATTAGCTGCGGCAGAGAAAATCTTTTTTTCTGTGTGAGAGAAAGGATTTTGTTAATAACAAGCCACCAGTACCTATCTTTAACAAATGATTTGTTGCTAGTGACAACAAATTATTGTTTTAACATTTGTTGTGATTGATGCTATATAGTCTGTTATTCCAACCAATTATTAATAACAGAAATAATTTATGTAAAACCTAACCTATGTTTTGATAGACTTTTATTTGCAATACTGATTATTTTGATTTTTATCGTAAATTGTTTAATTTTTATTACATTAACGAATAATGAGAAATTATTCGCAATAGTAACTGATCGATCCGTTTTCCTACCGAGCCATCGCATTTGTCATCTCTTTTTGGTCCTATTATTACAAACTTAAGTATTTCTTTCAGTGCTTTTGGAATAAAAAAAGAATTTTTTTGGATTTTAATCCTCTCAACTGTATTGATGTTATTTGTTATCATCCTTGAATAGATTAATAATAAATTTTTATTATATTTGTTAAAAATTTATAAAGAGTAAAGAGTTTATTTTAGTTTTCGATTATGGTTTTCGCGGAGGTTTTCACGATTTACAGTTGTGCCGCTGACAGATAAAAATATATGAAAATATTATCGCGATTTTTTAGAATTGGCTGCATATGTCATAAACACACGTTCCCCTACCGACTAAAAGAATTAATAGGATTGTATTACACAATATATGGCTGTGATGCAAACCCGTTCCATTTTTCGTAAACATTGATATATCATTGAAGATCAAGAGATGAAAAAACGCTTGTGAACGCTTTTATTTGTGATTCACGGATAAGGGCTGGAATTTGTTCTATGGCTTTGTATAGTCAAAGATTCGATAAAAGATAGAGGCAGAGAGAGAGAGGGGGGGGGAATTGCAGTTGGAGAATTGCAAAACACTATTTTGAATTTCATAGCGATGGTACAAGGGATTCTGAAATTAATCAGATTCAGTCGCACAATTCTGATTATAGAGTCTGTAATTTGATTTATCTAAGCGTTATCGTCGTGCCATTTATTTTACGATACGGTATACCACCGGACGCCGTAAACGGGCGAGCGTACTAGCTCGGGACGGCGGTACTTCGCGTACTGGAATGAACTTGGCCGACCCTAGCTGGCCCTAGGGTAATTTATCAAATTGCATGCTGGTAATCGTTATTACAACACGGCCGGCTATTATCGCGACCAAATCTCAATCCGCGTTGCCTTTTAGCGGGCCATAATTGGGCCTTTAACGTGTATCGCGTAAGCTTGCTTGAAGCTTTTTACGGCATTTTGCAAGATAATTGATGCGAATACGCAATATCAACAACGCGAGCTTCAACAAGTTGTAATCTTAATAAAATTATATAGCGGATTATCAAGAAGTATGGATAAAATGGGACAATGTTACCTCATACAGGGACAGAGAAAGTTATCAAAGTATTGATGGATGTCACAAAGTAAATTATTTATTAAATATTAATACCAATTTTGGTATTAATATTTAACTTTCATTATTATTTCACGGGTTTGCACTGTCATCAACGAAATTAATTGAAGCGATGGAAATCCTTTCCGCCGCGATTTAATAACGTAGAATTATTCTTGTATAAAATTCCTCTTCTCTCTCTTCTCCCTTCCCACTTTTGTTAATAATTTCTAAACTGAAATATTTCGATTTTCCCAATTTTGATATTTACTGATGTCGTACATACGATAAATAGCACTGAATAATTCCGTGGATATTTTAATTACGTTACGAGCATATTAATAAACGTTTCCATATCGCCGCAAATATAATAGTTGCAAAAGGGAAACATACCGTAATTAACAGTATAGCCGGCATTCATAAGCCACTGCGAGTGCGACGCGCAAAGAGTGAGTGCATGGATAGTAGAGGACGGGGATGAGGAGGAATGGGAAAACATTTCACGAAGTTAATGAATTCCCATGGGAATGCCGTAGAACTGGCTTCGGGCCATTAATACGGTCCATTCACAAACACAACTCTTCGCTCTCTCATGCCAGGTGCCCTCGTTAAAACTTTCGAAGCGCGCGAGGAGCATCTCCACTTCAGGGGCAAGGGATGGAGAGGAGCATTTCCCTTCGCGTAAAAACAAACGGAGGGTGCCTGTAACCAACCCCCGTCCTCTCTCGACGTTACGGACAAAATACTGGCCCTTGTGCCGACAAAGCCTTCACGTTTTATGGGGAAATGTAGGATCTGTAATGTTCACGAATATCATCCTTGACGAGACTACATCATGCCAGGAAACGTTCTACCTGAGTACTAATGAAACATTTAGTAACACAACATTGTGAAACATACGGTTGCCTGCGTACTTGATGAAATCTAACAATCGTACCAGCATCTCCGGACAGATTATTGAGTATCTTGGACTATTCACTTCGCTACACTGAGACAAAGGTGTTTGGTATTTGTAACTATAATTGTATAATAAAATAATTATAATTAGAAGCTCTATTTTTATAGTCATTACTATTATGATATTAGTAATATTAATTGTACATATTATATATTTATAGTTTTACTAAAAAATATATAGCTGACACTGAAAATGATCGTAATTATAATTTTTTCTCTTAATATATAATTTGATCAAAGCAAAATTGCTAATGGGAAAAAATCGCAACGGATGCTATAATTTATATAATAAATTATATGATATTATATAATATAATTTGTATCACACTTCTCGCATTGAAAGAAAAGTTTTTAATATTTGTGAATATAATTACATAGTAAAATAATTATGATTGGAAATTTTATTTTTACAGTTATTATTACTGTAATCGTTAGTAATAATTACATTTATAATTCTATCAAAAATATATAGTTGGCACCACAAATTATAATTAAATTATGGTAATTGCAATTATTTCTTTATTTATATAGTTTGATTGAGATAAAATTGCTATAATAGAAAAATCGCATGAAAGCTATTTGTATAATATATAATAATTTATAATATAATTTGTACCATATTCTGTTACTTGATATTTGTAGTCGTTTCATTTCAAATAATTAGATTGAGAGATCAAAAGTCGCGCGAAATGTTTAAGACGTGGAATATATGCCCAATATATGCTCTTCGTATGTATTGCACATTCGAGTCATCTGGTCTGGATTGAGGTGAAAATCTGTCCGGACTGTCCGGATAAGTTGAACGAAACATGTGCTACTGGAAAATTACCAGCTTGTGATATCCGTTAATTTTACGACGGGAGCTAAAATAAATACGTGAAGTTCGTAACATAAATTGCATATATCTCGCACGTGCTCCTGCCATTATCTTGAGTGGACATTCGAATAATCGGGCAGATACTCGGTACGAAAGCATCCTGGGAGCTAATTAAATATTTAACTTGAACCCGCCTCGTTTAGTGCGCGAACGTAACCATCTGTATCTTTGACCGAGAGTTTAAATCGATAATTCATGAGTTACACACGAAATACTAGAATGCTTGAATATTTTTTCTATAGAACACATTTCTGAGTTTATTTGACTTCTGTACGAAAATTCCAAAATATTGCTTTTGTGTCAAACAGCCACGTTTATACGTCTTATAAGTTAGCGGAAAAAAGTGAGCGGATCGATTCTAACTAACATTTTTATTTGTTGCTCATTTGTTGCTAAAAAGTTGCCAAAGAAAAAAATTTGTTGCTCTGTCGGTTTAATTAAAAAATGATATTTCGTTAAAGGAAGATTCAGTTAGCGGAACAATATCTACAACAAAGCCAATCTACGCAGAAATAACGTAGGAATTTGTTGCTAATTTGTTGCTGCGAAATATATATATCATTTTTTTTTAATACATTACATACTAAAAAAGTGTAAATAACAACGAGAAGCGTGCGGGCGGAATAAGAGTAAAGTACCAATAAAAGATTTGTTGCTCGCTTAAAATTGGTACTGGGATGTCGTCCGAATTTGTTGCTCTCGAGATATGCAATTTACGAATTTGTTGCTTGCAAAATAAGTATAAATAATTACGAAAAACCTCAGCGTATTGGCGGAACAAGAGTAAAGTACCAGTAAAAGATTTGTTGCTCGCTTAAAATTGGTACTAGGATGTCGTCCGAATTTGATGCTCTCGAAATATGCAATTTAGGAATTTGTTGCTTGCGAAATAAGTATAAATAACTGCGACGCGAACACGTGTGCGTCAGCGTGTCTGGACAAACGAGCCGTTGGATTCAACAACTACTATCTCTGACATATTAAAATAAACAATAAGAATAGACTTTGACACTTCTCAAAATTATATTATAAAATAATTTAGTATTAAAATCACAATAGCAACTAATTTTTCTGCCAATCTACGTGAAAATAAACTTGTTATATGAAAATCGTATCGTTAAAAGACTATCTTTTAATATTTTACAGTGAACAATAAATTCAAAACATGGATATATTAAGAGCAACAAATTCAGACATTTCATTACCAATTTTAAGTGAGCAACAAATATTTTACTATTATAATACTTTACTCTTGTTCTGCCAGCACGCTGAGATTTTTCGTGGTTATTTATACTTATTTTGCAAGCAACAAATTCCTAAATTGCACATTTCGAGAACAACAAATTCGGACGATATCTCAGTACCAATTTTAAGCGAGCAACAAATCTTTTACTGGTACTTTACTCTTGTTCCGCCAGCACGCTGAGGTTTTTCATGGTTATTTATATTTATTTTACAACCAACAAATTCGTAAATTGCATATCTCGAGAGCAACAAATTCGGACGACATCCCAGTACCAATTTTAAGCGAGCAACAAATTTTTTACTGGTACTTTACTCTTATTCCGCCCGCACGCTGAGGCTTCTCGTTGTTATTTACACTTTTTTAGTATATAATGTATTAAAAAAAAAAATGATATTTCGCAGCAACAAATTAGCAACAAATTCCTACGTTATTTCTGTGTAGATTGGTTTTGTTGTAGGTATTGTTTCACTAACTGAATCTTCCTTTTTAGCGAAACATTTTTTAAATAAACCGACAGAGCAACAAATTTTTTTCTTTGGCAACTTTTTAGCAACAAATGAGCAACAAATAAAAATGTTAGTTAGAATCGTTTCCGCTCACTTTGTTCCGCTAACTATAAGACGTCATGTTTACACTAAGAGAAAAGTTTTTGATATTTATACTCATTAAATTTTTTAGAATAAAAATTGAGCCAATCTTGAAAAAAGAGTGAAAACTTTTCACTCTTGAAAGAATGGCAGATTTTCACTCTTTTGGAGTAAGATTTCACTCTTTTGAAGCGAAATTGATTCTAAAGGAATAAAATCTGACTCCTTTTTTTTTAGAATGAGACTTCCTTCCTTAGAGTAACTTTCACTTTAAAAGAAATTTTACTCCAAAAGAATGAAATCTAAAGAACAAAAAGCTGCCACTCTTGTTCAAGAGTGAAAATATTTTTACTTCTTTTCAAGACTGGCTTAATTTCCAGTCTTTTGGAGTGAGATTTCACCCCAAAAGATTGAGAGAGAAAGAGAGAGAGAAAGAGAGAGAGAGAGAGAGAGAGAGAGAGAGAGAGAGAGAGAGAGAGTAATTATACTTACACTGAGAGAAAAACGTCGAAGTATTGCAAAGCAAATGTTACGAAATTTGATTGTGTTGACGAAATATACATTTCTGTGAAATATATCTTATTTCTGTGAAATATATTTCATTTCTGTGAAATATATCTCATTAATTGCAAAAAAATAAAATAGATGGCTTATTTGCTAGGAATAAAATTTTATTTCGCCCGTATTTAAATAAATATTTATTTCAATGAAATAAATGTATTTCTCACAAATATATTTTTAGACATCTTTTTCTCAGTGTACATGATGTTATAATTATAGTTTTTTCGATACTGACTATAATGTACCTACTCTCTAAATTTCTTGGAGTGAAATCTCACTCCAAAAGAGTGCCACTATTAAACAAGAGTGCAGAGTTTTCACTTTTTTAAATAGCAGTATTTTAACTCTCTTTTGGAGCGAGATTTCACTCCAAGAAATTTAGAGAATATATATAGCCTTGGCCAAAAAAATATTAAACACCTATATTTTTTTCTTTATCTTGAATCCTTTTATTTGTATTGTTACCTATTGATTACCGGCATTGCACATGAGTTTAAAGAGTTCTTAAAACAAAGAAAATTTACAGCAAATATCATAAATTAATTTTTGAGATAAAACTTTAAGTAATGGTTAATAACATACTTATTATTTTTGGTCAAAGATGTATTTGTTGATAGAACTAAACGTACATATAATTATTATTATTAACATCATAATACTAATAATTATAATTATAGTAATACGTAATTGTAGTTATAAATAACAAAAATTTTTGTTTTTATAATCAGTATACGTTTTTGTTTGTTTCAATCTAATGAGAAGAATAAGGGTCTTTAAGGTAATATGGGATGCATATCCTCTATATACCAACTCTATATACCATGCAATATGAGAATGTGTGTGCTCTACGAATGTTATTAGTATTTACATACGTATACGTGTGCGTATTTACATTGAGATAAACGAAGCAATGCTTTTATGCTGTTTGATATTTCGAGGAGAGCGCTTGGCATTATACGACTTTCTACATATAGGAAAGTCTACAAGAAAGTCTATAGAACATTTATGGAAACTTTGTGGACACGCCATAGAATTTTATTTCAACGGCGCGCACGGTACGCATACGTTAGGAAACTAAACAAGCTTTGGATAATAGATTCTGCGATGTTGAAAACATTCTTTTGACTTGTTGTTCCCGATTTTATATTCGAGTCAGTTTTCGATGCTATTCTACTCATAGCGTACACTCCGCAATCGTTTGGGCGTTTGAGTGAGAATAAAGAATACTTCATGAATCTAATAAGGAAACGAAGTCATCTGATGTATCCAACGTGAACAAAAATATAATATAGTCATACATGAAATTCAATTCTAAATTCTAAAGAATTCTGAACTTTTAATTCTGACATTTTATTTTTTACACAGTTGGGAAATTTGTGTTAAATTTAATACAGTTCATATGTCCCAAACGGTCTGTCTAAATTTTTGTGTTTATCATACTCGATAAATACATTAGAAAGTGACACAAATATTATGTAGAAATTAACATAGAAAATATAATATTTTGACACAATTTAGAAACAAATTGCAAAAATATATTCCTTCAGTAAAATTAACATTTATATGTTAAATTAAAACGTGCATTCATCTTGTATTTCTTTATCTCAGATTTTACGTTTCAAAACTATATTATTTTCATGTTCATTTACTCAAATTGTGCTATTTTAACACTAAAAAATGTTAAATATCAATTTAACACAAAATATTCAAATAACATAATCATATTATGTTAAATTAACACTCAGTATATTAAAATTTTAATACAAAAATTTTAACAAGGACCGGTTTTAACACAAGTACAAAATTTCTTATTGTGTACAATGCAAGTTTCAATTCTCTGGAAATCTCGATTTTCGATCTGTCTTTAATTGTTAAATAGTGCGTGTGTGTGTAGCAAATTTTTTTATATAGGGCATATCAAAAGGAGTTTAAAATGTCAAGTTTAAATGGTTGTAATGTATCATATTTTTTTGACATTTTTAACGATGTTTTTCCAAAGTAGTTACAGGTTTCTCGCTGCGTTACTTATAGATACAATTAATTACATCCATTACAAAGATTTATTAATCTTTAACCTTCGAATCTCAATCTTCAATCGATAAATTACTATTTTCAATTTTCAATTTGCTTCTCAACGTATTTTTGTATTAATCATTGAATATATATTAATAATGCAGAACACATTCCGGTATGTAGCGCGGGAGAATCTGGCGTACGCACGTTCTTACTTTGCAGGTACTTTGGGAATCTCGAGGAAATGGATCTGTGCGTGATCCATCGGTCGGAATGGCGGCTCGCCGTCGAAGAATGGCGCGCCTCGGTTCTCTCCGTTCTGACACGTACGTATCATTTCCGCGGTAACGCATCCCGTGACGAGGGATGTCGATAAGTGGATATTGCGAGGAACAGAAGAGAGTAAGAATCGAGGGAGAGGAAAATCTCCCGTGGGAGTACCACGTACGGCGTATCACGTATATCCCTCGGATACTATCGTACACTGCGACGAGTTTTTCCTCGTCTAACGGGATCTATCCTCCTTCGGTTTGCCATCCTTTCCTACGCCCTCTCCTTACAGCGAGGTCGGATTAACGATTGAACCGTCTCGTCGATCATTGCCCGGGATTTCTACTCTCTCTCTCTCTTTCTTTCTTTCTCCCGTTGTTTTGTAGCCCGTCAGCTCGGCACGCCGATCGATGATCGGAAACATAGTGACGTAATATAAATGGCGCAATAATCCATCGCAATCTGGCAAATCACTTATCGCGAAGTTAAATTCGATAAAAAGCCATACCTTTTGGAAAAAGATATATTCTTTGCTACGATTACTGCTTGTTTTAAGTACGAACATATTGATCTACTTGTTAATCAATAATATCTATTACTCTGAAAAGCGAATGCCTTGTAACAAGGGAAATGTGGATATTGAGTAAATTTGGTAAATTGATATTGTCAATTTTATGCTTTAATTTTTATCTCTTCCCTTTGACCAATGCTTTTTTAATCTCCTTTAGTGTTCATGTTTAATCAGACAGGAATGAACTCTCAATTTGGTATGACTTTATATTTTGCTTAACGCAGGATCGATATTACAAGTGGACAGGCTCATCGCGTCGTTAGTGAATTATACGTCCGCATGAAGCGGTTCTAACGATGACAGCATCGTTAATGGATCCTTATTCGAGTTCTGTTTTAGAACGATATGTCGTGCTGACCCATTCACTCCGCATCACACGTGTATTCCGACACGGACACGTACACGCTCATACATGAATGCTAGGATGAAGGGATAATGGAGTATTCGAGATTTAAATTCTGTCAGGCTATAACGAGGGGAACGCTTATTACACTCCGCGACGGATCGGAAAAAGAGTAAAAAGCGCTATATATTTTGCAGCACGCAAAAAAGGTGAATAATTTTACTGAACTCCGAGAAATTGCGGTTAATATCGTTGATAAATAACTTAACAGGCTTTACGGCAGATTAAGGGATATGTATGTTGTGGTAACGGACATGAGATGTAACTTGTAAAAATATTATAATCTCTCTTTCTAAAAAAAGAAAACATGTTTTATACAACGTAAATTGAGTAAAGTCTTTGATCAAACTTGTCGGGAATTTAATGTGATGTATCGAGGTACTTTTAACCCTTTGAGGACGGGAGCTTTTTAACTTTCAAAGTAATTTATGGAAGACCTTGTTTTTTAAAGTGTTTTTCGGGTCGCTGAATTCAATTGGCCTCAGAATTATAAAATTTATAATGGTAGATCTAATATACATATCGATCGCGAATTTCAGAAAAATAATTCAATTATTATGTAATTCGGATTTTAGGGAGTTCTTGAAATTGTTGAATTTGGAAATATTTATAATTTGAAAATATTAAAGTTCAAAAGAATAGTAATCCAATGAAGAAGAAATTGTATCATATAGGGCTCATTTGAACAAATCACGAAGTTTTCACTTCGTATAAAATCTTTTATAGGTATTCGCTTTCTTCAGTTATCACCCATATGTAACGATATTATGTATAATTCCGAATAGAGTTGTCTGTGATTGGTTTATGACATCTCAAGACTGTACTATAAGACCGTCTTAAATACAAAAAATACGAATATCGCAAAATAACGCAAAAACCATATTTTTTTGAGTTGTGTTACTTTTGAAATAAGGAAACGATAACCTTTGGAAAATACTTTGTCGGAAAATGAACGTAACCAAGTGTACATAGGTATCTCAAGATTTCCCGTTCAATGACGTTCGCAATAAGACGGTGCATTGTTTCGTTTGTCGGAAAGGAAGTGACGGCGGGTTCAACCCCGTCGCTTTACGAACCCGGAGGAGAGCGAAATTAAGCGATCGAAAACGGTGATTCTCGTCTCATTGCACAGCGACGTTGCGGAAGTAAAGTACAACCGGGGACAATTCGTTTTGTGCAAAAGGAACAAAATAAGACGCACATCGCCTCGTTCTTACGGCAGGTCGAAATCAGTGCCGCGATAGGCGCGCACGGCCGGAAAATCGATGGCCAGTGTCGGCCGCGCGGATACGCGCGGCATAAATCTTCCGCGCGCCGTTTTTTTCTCTTCTTCTTCCTCTCTTTATCTTTTTTTTCCGCTGTCCACCCACCGGTTGCGCGTTTCCTATCGGGTGTTTTCCGGTCGTTCTTTTCCCCGGTTGCGCGAGTATGCGCGGCCTTATCGGCGTTTCCGTAAAAATTCATTGCTCGTACGAGCCTTGATAAGCAACGCGAGATCGGTCAAGGATACAAGTTTGCGAGCCCCGTCAGATTTTTGTGGGTCTAAACCGCATCGAGAGCCACTATCTCTTCTTTCTACATCGCGTAGCGAGCTTTTGCGAAACGATTTCAACTTCGATTGTCAATTTGGAGCTTCCAATGTGAATATCGGAAATAGATTTTTGTCGACTGTCTTGTGAACACGATCATGCTGCTGCATGCAGAATCAGCCGGTCATTTAGCGTCTCGTTTTGCTTCCAAAATGCGCATCTTCTAGCTCCTTTAGACATTCAGTGAATGGCATTGCAGTTTCCCCGTAAAATGAGTTTCAGAATAACGAAAATAAAGGGAAGCTATGCTTCAACGTCATTCAACGTGATTGCATTATTGTGTACCTATTACCGTGCAGTGCGTACAGTCATCTTTCTTCCAAAATACAGTCGTAAAGTTTTGAGGATTAACCCTCCAGAACTGACGATAGGTTTATTCAACCCACAATTATAACTCTCTTTGTTAAAAATGTTAAGCAATTCAATTTTTTTAATATTACATCTGCAAAAAAATTTGAATTATTATTAAAATATACTTTTTGTCTTTATTCTTTTTTGTACGAGTTATTTACATTTTGGTTCTTTATAGTTAATTATATATAATGCCTTTTAATTAATATAAATTAATTCCTCCATCTGCAATCGTATTTTCATTCACTCCATCTGTAATCTGAGTTTATTTTGTCTAACCAGTTTTGTTTTTACTGTTCTAGCTTTTAAAAAATGTGGAAAAATTTAGGGTCACTTTTCAACGTTCCTATTACATTATCAAATAGATATTTCAGGAGAAATTTGATTCCGTCTTTCTTTGTTTCGGAAAATGAAATTTCTCTTGTACTTAAATTGCAGACGGAAGTTAAGAGCACGGTGTAAAAATATGGGTGTTTTCATTCGACCACATTTCATTAAAAAATATAGTCTTCAAAATGAGAAAGTTCAAATGTTTTAATGTAGAGGTGGCATTAAGCTTAACACTATATCTACGAGAAACAAAGTTTTCTGTGTGAGACATATTTACTAATACTAGTAGAGAGGCACTTACTAACACTAATAGAGAGACACGCGCATAGCTGTTGTTACGAGACATATGCCACCTTAACTGGGTTGGGAAAGCTACTCTGCAACTTGTTACCGTTACAGTTCTTTTTTCTGAAAAGTATATAACTTGTTATCGTTATTATTTTTTAAAAGTAAATTTTTATCGTTAATAAAAAAATAACAAGTTGTTACAATTTCTGTTACTTTTTCATCAAATTTTGGTGATTCCTTTTTAAGAGTGGTCAGTTTAACTACGTGATTTATAATGATGATGTGGTTAATCGCAGTATGATCAAATATAATACTTTCTTCTTTTGAAACTCGTTTATGCACATTCCATACACATGTATTATACGTGTAGAAAGTAACGCTATATTTGTTACTGTTACCAAAAAAAGGTAAGTGTTACTATTAACGTTACAAATAAGGAAACAACAACGTTGTCCATTTGTTATTGAAAAATATAATTGCAACGGTGACGACGTTATAAGTAACGAATTACTTCCCAATCCTGCACCTTGTGTTTAACTGCGAAATATCCTCACAAAAATGCCAGTAATTTTATAGGAGGTGGAAATATCTATATTCTTACATCATGGTTAAGACAGAGCTTTAGTAACCGTATGTCCGTGTCACAGATTGTGGTGTCAACTCCGGAAAATTAAAGCTGCATGAGTTTCATATTTCATATTTCACGTTCTTATGTCTTTGTTGTACTTTATTTGTTTAATTTTCACTTTGCTATACTCGAATGTAACTCCGTCATTTTATACGAGAATTTTATACGATGGAATTAAAGCGGAACACGATTCGAGAAAGTTTATTAAATTCTTCTGCGAGATCCTCTTCTCAATCAGTGTTTTCTTTCCTTTCACGGTAAATTGCTGATTCCTAGAAGCAAAGTCGCGCGGCTGAAAGTACTGCATAGGCGAAGTTACGAGGCCAGTTGCAATGAAGTTAACATAAATACTCGCTGAGCTACGGGGAGTATATTTGCATAACAAGAACTTTTGGAATTGAGTGTCGAGGAAATTTTCAAGGGGAGCTACGGCGGAGCACCTCTCTGATATTGAATAAGCGCGAGGTTGCTGACGAGTTGTGAAATGTTATTTGATCCTATTGTTATATCGCGAGTTTTTAATATTTTTCTATTTAACTCGCATTAGTACACTCCTGTAACTCGCAATGGTTTATTGTTCATTGTATGTAAATTGCACATGATACACTGAAAAATATTTGTGTAAAATTACATGATTATGCTGGGTTTTTTTTCGACCCAACATAATCATGTAATTTTGCACAAATATTTTTTTCAGTGTATTTTCAGCTTCTTCTGAATTATGAGAATTACATCTAATAACACTGAATAATAAATTTTGAGTAACATTTCTCAACAAATAATAGTTTCTTATAAGGCTTTCTACACTAAAAAATAATAGGTATGGTTTCTAAAGAATTCCATCACCTTTTAATTTTTAGAAACTCTGATTTAAATTTCTATGTATCTAATAATACAAAAATTTGTAACATATATCGTAAATATATGTAAAACTATAAGAAATTTAAATATTTTTTTATATATGAAAATAAAAGTGAAATCACTTTTATTATTTATAATTTTAGATGATATGAAAATATGTAAATAATATAAAATTTATTGGCAGTATTTGGTATCAAAAAATTACATTGATTTACAAAATTTTGATTTTCAATATCTAAATGGTAATTCTTATATATTTTATTTCGTAAGGTAAAAGAAAATATTGTGAATTGTTTAAATTTATAAAGTTTTTAAAAAATAAAGTCCTTAATTTCTTAAAATCTATAGACGGTGAAACTTTTTTATCCGAAAAAACGGCTACGGTTGCCACGACCAAAAGTCGCTCATGGATACATTTTTTGGTTATAAAAACTATAGTATGATTATGATAACCGTATAGATTATTATATCTCAATGGCTATATGGCTGTTAAAATATATTCATCTTACGGTTATCACAACCAAATCGGTGGGCGAAAACTTTAATTGTATATTATCATTATGACGCTCCTACAATGTTATACTTGGTGTGTTGGATCTTAACAGTCACACAGTTGGTTAAGGAGGTTATTCTCAATACTCGAATTGGCAATCATCTCAATTCACCAAGTAATGAAAACTTCAAATTATAAGCAGTGATATACGCTAAAGATGATTTAAACAAAGTCGAAACGTTCGTATTAATAAAAAAATAATGTTATAAACTTATTATTTGGTATTATTGTACAGAAATAGATATACGCTAAATTTAACTGCGTTTGCTCTCAAGTGCCCATATCTCACATCGAAAATTAAAAATATAGAAAATTTTGAAGTTTCAGAATTATCGGTTTTTTAAACTCAAGTCATCAAACATATAAGATCTCAATGTTATGCTTTGGCCTCTATACATATTATTCTTTAAAAGCTCGGGGACGAACGGGGACGAAGCTCCCCGAGTAGAATGGATCTCACTTCCCGTCTTCGGGTGAATTGATTATCGCACCGCAGTTTCCCGGCGGACGTAAACCGAGCAAATGTTCCGCGAACGATCGAGAAGAAGGACAGCTGTACGTTTCCTCGAAATGTTCAACGAGGCGCAAGAGGAGCTCGTTTCCAAAATCTATCAGACGTTCAGATTGGAATCTCGTGGTAATCTTGAGGTGGCTTTTCCTCGTAATGTGTGTATTTCGCGTGTTTACAGCAGACATTGCTGTCGGATAGATAACGCTTTAACCTCCATATAATCTTCAGTATTCTGAGATGGCATTGGATACAGGAACGTCTTTGTAATTATAATTATTAATTAATAATGTTAATTATAGTTATTACTGCTGTAATGTTAGTAATAATGTAACTGTATAGTTCTATCAACAATATATGTGTATAATGTATCTACAATTGATATCAAAAAGACTAGAAATTATAATTATTATTATCATAAAAATAGTTGCAATTATTATAATTCAGCTATAATTTATAATAATTTTCATTTTTATGATAATAATAATTAACTAAAACACCGCTCCAGAAAGTCGAGAATCCTTTCGAATTCTGAAGAATTTCGAATCCTGGCTGAAATTATATTTTTCGTAATAAGTTCTTTGCAAGTTTAAGATGCTAGTAGTATCGAATTCATCATTAATTTAATTTGTGAGATTATTATTATTATTTCATTGTGTTGTGTGTGTGTGTTGTGTTGTTGTGTGTGTTGTGTGTCAATTGATTGCAAGTTTGAAAGTAATAGTATAACTATATATCTGAAATAAATCTATTTAAAATGCATATGTAGAAATATTATTCCAACATCTAACTTCGAACGTAATTGGCGCTTCTCTTATTTACTTGATTAATGAAAGGTTAACCGAATATTTGATTGCAATCATATAAATATTTCATCAAAGCATTTTGTCATTTATTAATTATTACTTATATTTGTTTTCAGATTTAGTATCATCCAGATTGATTATTATTTGATTATTATTACTATTTTTTTATTATTATTACATTCTTTCAATGTGTACCTACCTATATTAATATATGAATATTAATTAAGCATTCATTAGCGACGATTTGCTTACGCGATTTTCACATTATACACAATACAACTAGTATATATATATATGATATAATATATATATATATATATATCGACAGCTTGAACGAGAAATGTGCGCAACGGGTAACACTCGATGGTGAATGCGACGCAAAATACAATGCCGATATTCAGGTGATTGTATTTATATTAAATATGCATCGGCCAAAGACAATGCATGGATGAGACGCACACGTGGATCATTAGCAGTCGCGCGAATGGCGATAATAATCGGCGCACGTGCATAGGCGAGTCAATGCAATAATCAGACCGGGTCTTCCTTCCGCGTTAACGATGCTCGAGATCCGTGATTTCGTGTTTACTTCCGGTCACGTGCGTTGGATCGCGGAATTTGCCTTCTCCCCGGGCACGTGCGTAGCGAGTCCCTAGTGCACGCGTGTGCCATAGCTTTGCGTGTGTCTACAAGGAAACACACACGCTGACCATTATGCCGGCAGCTACGTGACAAGGTTTACGAGACATGGGTCTGTATACGTAGGTGTCGCGGGCGCTTGTGTGCGTTTGTGTACACCGGTTCGCTCTCCACAACGGGGAATATCGCTGTGCAATATTGAGTGAATCTAATGAGGGGTATGCCCCCGTGCCGGTATTAATACTGCTAATTCAATTAGTTGATAATCTGGAGTGCTCAAATGTGACCGGGACTATTAATAGGAATTGGTTAACATGTCGAAGCGAAGAGTATTAGACCCGCTGGATTACCGCTTAGATGAACCGATGTGGTCTACGAGTATTTTGTGGGTTACGAGGAGGGTGTAGGATAGGGAAAATGGAGTCTTAAGCCTTGTGTCCACGTGTTAGAAATTGCTCCGAGATCTCGGACGCGACAGGGAAAGAATTAACAAATCACATTTGAACAATCCGGTCAATTGACCAATAACAATTGAGAAGCAAACTTTCAAAATGCGTTTTTTTTTCAAAAATTTCATTTTTTTAGTTAGAAATGGTGTTTAGTGAAGAGATTCATATTATAAGCTATTCTGGGATGTTTAGAAAGCATTTTTGCACCGTCAATTTATATGCTGAAAAAATCTGGATATTCAAAGTGCATTATTATGTTCTTTAACTAGAGATAAACAAAATGCATTTGTTTAACATTTGTAACAATTGTTTAGCAATTTTGTTTAACATTTCACATCCTACTGATTGACATATTGTCATTTTCTGTAAAATGCGTAGTTTTTTTGTGACTTTTCTTTCCGTTTTCTGAACATTATAAATTTGAATAAAATACATTTTGAAAGTCTGCTCCTCAATGATCAATTTTCTTTCCGTTCGAGATCTCGGAGTGATTTTTAACATCATATACACAAGATTTTATATGACTTGTTGATCTAACTCTAAATTAGTTTTAAAATGATTAAAGCATAATTGACGATGATTTCGTAACGATGTGAATAAAGATTTTATTAATTTTATTTCAATGTATCAATTTTTCTTTGAGTATTATTATTGTGATAACGTTCAGTTTCAACGACTACATTTCCATTTCTAATGCCCGTTTCTACCAATGTGGATTAACTTTAATCTTGGTTCAACTTACTCTTCATCTTTTTCTAATTCCTAAGAAAAAGATGAAGAGTTTGTTGAACAGAGACAGAAACCACATTGGTAGAAACGGGTTTTAATGCAATATAAATTAATTTAAATCTCGGTTTAATTTACTCTTTATTTTTCTGTAATTTTTAGAACTAGAAAAAGATTAAAGCTATTCTATACATATACATTGATAAAAATGAACATAAGAGATTAATAAATATTATCAATTTTTTTGTTAAGTTGAAAAATAGTTTTTTCTCTTTTTTGCAAAACTTAACTTTTTGAGTTGTGTCACTTTTGAAGTAAGAACTTAAGAAGATGATATATGTATATATATTATCAAAGAAAAGATCCAGCAACTTATTTTATTTGAAATAATTTAAATCTTTGCGAAAATTGTAAAATATCTGAAAAGATAATTACAAATTTTATTAATACTTGACTTTATTATTTCAAGAAAAGTTTATAGAATTATAAATAGATAGATAAAATTCTATCGAAATATTGCATCGCATAATTACTTCCCCTTTAGATTCTTTGTAATAGAGTTCGCAGAATAGGTTATGATAAACGATATGAGTGAAGTGAAATGTAATATGTGAAATGTTGATTTTATGTTAAAATAAAATTCGTCGTGCTGAATTAATGCTCGTAATATCGAATCGTTCTATAATTGTATTACCTCTGTAATTGTATACTATTGTTATGAGGATCTCGATCCTACGAGGTATTTATTGCAACAGTATCATGTAATATGAATGTTCATTAGAGCTAATTTATCGTTATGTTGAATCATTTAGTTGCTAAATTGTCAGTAATGTAGACTATTTGGAATAGTGTACGCTGAAATATTTATAACGTGGCTACACACAATAGTTAGATTGGAAACCGATTGGAATTAAATCCATATTGCCTTGCGTAATAGTTACACATGTTGGATGAGTTGCATATATTGTATGATAATATTACCATCTCATTAAAAGTAATTACAAATGTTTTAAGCATACTTTGTATTTCAGATATGACAGGTAACACATTGCTGAATTAATCTGCCCGATCTTGGATAACCCAATAATTCTGTATGCGAATTGAATTCTCTCTCTCTCTCTCTCTCTCTCTCTCTCTCTCTCTCTCTCGGTACATTTCTATCCAGCTGTATTCGAATTAATCAAATCTTTTATTTTATGCCCATCGAATCGAGGAAGCGAGTCTGTGCCCGTCCGATTTTCTGTCCCTGATGAATATCATGACGTCGCGATGTCGCGGACAGCACACAAGATATTAATAATTTCATTTCCCGTCCAATCAACGAAGTCCATTGTTTTTTCTTTCTCAATATCGCGCTATTTGTCATCAGGTCCCGTGATAGAAACTAAGAAGGGAACTTACTGTAGCGAGACTACGTAGAGACGATAGCGGTGTTCAATCGATCGACCGGTCAGACACGTAATCAACTTCGAGGAAAACAAGAAAATGCGGCTATTCGATACCGAATAAATTGTTTTCTAGTTGTCCACGTGTAGATTGCTTTTGTCCCTCGTACGGAGGTGCGCCGTATTTTCTGATAAGAAGATTAACTGTCCTTTACATTCATTCCGGCCTCCATTAAATCGAATTCGTGGATATACGAAAAATCGAACATACATTTGTTTTCTTCCTGTTTTATTTAAGAGCTATATTTTCGGTTTCTTAAATTGGACGCTTCTACATAATCGAGAAAAAGTACAGTATTATTAATGTATACGAAATTTCTACTTGGAAGGAACAGTTTTGCTAGAATATCTAAAAATTTAGCCAAATACAAATCTAAAAATGATTTTGTTGGACTCGCAAAATAATTATATAGGACGCTAAAAATAATTTTTTATTTCAATTCATATAGAATTATATACAAGCACTTAAAACTCAGCTAGATCGTTAAAGGCATTGATCTCCTATTAGTTGTTTAGGTACTCACATGTATGGTCCTATAAGATTCTTAATTTAATAAAAATAATTTTGTTGGATTAACAAAATAATTATGTAGAACGCTCAAACATGATGAGCGTCTTTCTTAAGCGTCTTTTATAATTATTTTCATAAATATTTTGATGGTCCTACCAAATTATTTCAGATTTTCATTTAGCTAAATTTTTAGATGCTTCAGCAAAATTGTTCTCTTATCGTGAGTTGATGGAAATTATTACACACAGAATCATTTAAGCTAAAATCAAAGATTCGGCTTGATATAGTTTTAGGGCTTTTATTTCTGATGTGTGTGTTCACATGACAGTCTTAAAAGATACTGTATTTAATATTAAGTTAACTTAATAATTACTTTATTGAGATAAGTATATTATATAATTATACATATAATAAATTCTAAATTTAAATATATACAGATCTAAATAAAGTAATGCTGTAGTTCGTATTGTGAATAACGCTAATAGAGAGAAACAAGGCCAATATAAAAACAGTGTCTTTGTTTTAATTATAATGTTATGTATTTTTACAAATATATTCTGTGCGGAACGTTTCGACCTAACTAGGTCCTCATCAGCCGCAAAAATTGGATTTATACATATACACCACTAAATGATACAACTAATATTAATAGATTTGAAAACTGCCAGTATAATTACACACATCATGCAATTATTGCATTTGCACAACATATCTCAGGTTGCAGGCGTTTTTTTTCCTACAGATTCTTTGACTAGTTCGAAATTGAGTTTTCCCACATTAAACTTTCGCGGTTTAAACGTAGGCGGTCCAAAAACAGTACGATGTTTTTCGAAACTTTTTACACAAACACCAATAGCAACTTTTACGACGTCGAGTTTTAACTTTGACGTTTGCTAATGAACCTAAAAACGTCAAGGAAAAACTAACATGCATCGTGCAAGCGAAGTACCCGACGTGTAAGAAATCGGAGTAAACGGTAAAGGGCGCGGCACAAAAAAGGAAAAAGGAAATGGCAAGACGAGTTAGGGGGAGGGTGAAGGAAAAAGTACCTACATAGCTTGCCCTATGCGCATTGCGCGATCCTTCTTACTCGCTTTATTTCCCTTGCTGCGTGAAAGGGTGTTGTAGCTTAGGCGGGAAAACGAAACGCGCTTTCTCGCGAAAGCGTTTCGAATTTTCCCCATCGACGAAAACATGATCAAAGCTGTCTCCCAGCAAAGAGGCCTCTCGAGACCACCGCCCTTACCATTCGATATTCTCCCACGCTCTTTCCGCTCGCGCGATTCACGGTTCCCTTTCTGCTTCTCTCTGTCTCTGAAAGCTCGTCTCTTCTCGTCGCTTTCGATAATGAATTTCGAATATTCGTTTTCTCTCCTCTTCCCATTTACGATCATTCGAGAGACACACATTACGTAACAAACCGAGACTGCTATCGTTGTTCACCGAATAGTATCGAAGTGTCCGGCTCTCGCTAGGGAGCGCATTTTTCTCAAAAAGATTACATTTCAGGTTTGTTTTTTTATTTCTGTACTAGAATTTTTCTTTTCGCTTTCACCAAATTTCAAACGTGTGTGTGTGTGTGTGTGTGTGTGTGTGTGTGTGTGTGTGTGTGTGTACTGAATAAAAATGTACTAAATTTTACTAAATATTTGAGTAGTACTAACTGAATATTTATTTATTAAATGTAAACTGAATATTTATTAAATGTAAATATATTTATATTTAACACAAAAACCATGAATTTGTGATTTAACTATTATTTTTTATGTCGAGTATCTGAATATTTATTAAGTAAATGTTAAGTTAATACTAGCGAAAAAAATGTATTACATTTAGTAATTTTTTTCTTAGTGTACCGATTTCATTTAAGTACAGAAAGTGTCCACAGGTTCAACTATAAATACCAGATCTTCCATTGGACGCACCTGTCACTCTTCCCGGACGTTGCACCGTGTCCCCACAAAAGACAACAGGAACATTTCGCGGTGCTTGGTGCTAAAAAAATTTCAGGATCCTGGATGATACTAAACGATGGAAGTCATGTAACAGAGATAGGAACAATGACTGGAACTACAATCGATAAACTATGCTCGTTACCTCCACCACTATCTAGGTCAACCGTTTTATCCTTTTGCTCGCTGTATCGAGTTTATCGTGTTTATCGATGATTTCCCAGCGGCGATCAGGTGGATTTATAAATAACGGAAAATATCGCATGCTTTCGGTACCTCGGATCCTATACGTATTGTATCTCTTCTCTTCAGCTTATACGTTACTTTATAATGCTTTGTAGTATTCTTCTTGCATACGTTAATAATTTTATTTTAGACAAGTAAATTCTTTGAAACACATATTTTTTGGAACTGACGCTAAAATTTGTAATACACAGTTACTGATGCTGAGTTTGTAAGATCTATTTAATTTATGTTAATTAATCGGCACAAATTAATTTCAAGGAACCAAAATGACATAACTTGTATAAAAAAGAAGGAGTACAAAGTATATTTTGATAAGAAAATCCAAATTTTTACAAATGTAATATAAAGAAAATTGAGTTGTCTGACATTTTTATCAAATTCATAATTAAGTGGATTTAATAGATTTACCATCAGTTTCTAGATTAACCTTAGAATAACGTTATCGATACGTAAATTTTACGTATGTGTGAGTGATTATTGGGCGCTAAGCTATGTCTTCAGCGGTCCTCAGAGGATTCAATTTAAAAGAGGGTTCATGCTAAAAGCTAGAATAAGCGAGGATAAACTTTAAAAATTTAGTCCGTTTTACCTATATCAGTTTGAACTACTTGGTGGTCAATATTTTTAACAAAGAGTGTGATAAGTGGTTTCAATTTTTAAGCAGTTTTTTGTTATATATATATTTTTTATTAGTAAGTCTTGTATAAGGAGACATTGATCTACATATTTTATATTATTTTAAGATTGAATTTAATAAGGGGTTATTCTTTTTTTCTTTTTAAGCTAATAATTAAGTTTTTTGTATTTATAAAGGTCTAGGTTATAATAAATATTTTGTTATTAAAAGTGTAAAATGTATGAAAATTTTGTGCTACAATAATTAAAAATGGTCTATTTTCTTGTATATAAAATTAACATATTAATAGCAATATAGTATTATATCATTCAATGTCAATAGCATTGTAGAGTTAATTGTTCATAATTGAAACTGGTCAATTTTTCTCTTGCTTTTATAGACAAGAAAAAATATTCCAGTTTTTAAGAACTATTTTTTCCGTTGATTACATACTACACAGTTGGAAAAAATGTGTTGAATTTAACATAAATCCCATGTCCCAAACGGTTCACTCAAATTTTTGAGTTAATTTTACACAAGATGAATATGTGAGAAGGTAACACTAATATTATGTAAGAGAATAAATACAAAGAAAGATAACATCGACACAGTTTGTAAACATACCGTGGGAACATATTTTTTTTCAGAAAATTAACATTTATGATAGATATGTTAAATTTATGATATGTTAAATTAGTACATATTATATTTCATTCATTTGTCTTAGAATTTACGTTTTAAAACACATTATTTTTATGTTACTTGTTCATTTACTCATAAATTGTGTCACTTTGAAACTAAGAAACATTGAATATTAATTTCACAAAAAATCTTTAAATAACATAATCACATTATGTTAAATTAATACTTGAATATGTTAAAAAATTCAACACAAACTGTTAATACAAACGTGGACCGTTTCCAACACAAACACACAAATTTTTTTACTGTGTAATTACTAGTATTTTGTACATAAAAAGATGTTTTCACGCAATAGGGTGAATTATATATGCGCGACTTTTACGCATACATTTTTCTGTAAAAAAAAAACCGCTAAAAATATGCGGCAAATTTTTGCATGGAAAGAACGAGTTTGCTGATGCATTTAAAAATTTAGTTAGACACAGATCTGAAAATAATTTTGTTGTACCATCAAAATAATTATGTAGAATCTCATGATGAGTAAACTGTTAAAAGTTTTGACATTCCAGCAACTAACTTAAACGTCTTACATAATTATTTCAAGGACACAATTATTTTCAGATCTGTATCTAACTAAATTTTTAGATATACTTCAATAAAATCGTCTTTTTTGTGTATAAATACATGAAACTTCACGAATAAAACTAGAAACATATAAAAAAACGTGAGGCAAAATAAGACTTAAGCAATAAATGGATGGTAGTTCTTTACTGTGACTGATCGACTCGTTTAGTGCTTGTCTCATTGCCACTTTTTTATGTGCTTCAGGCTTTACTAGTTAAAAGTCGTTGCGGTTATGGCAATAGCCAGATGATCTGGAATGGTGTCACGTTGTACAAGTTGACTTCACCGTGTTTATCGGGTGATCTCCCAGTGGTGTTTTGATCCTGACACTAGGACTCCCGATGGACTGCGCAGAATTCCGGTCGCTCGCGTTCGTCGAAATACACATATAGTACATAGATACACGCGTGTATAACGGCGAATATATACGGTTCTCGTGGGACTGACCAGCGCGGGCGGATGTACACGATACGCGCAATAGTCCCATGCGAAGATGAACCTTGTGTTACATATGAAGTCGCGGTAATCGAACACGCGAGCGTCAGAGACAATTTTCTCTCGGCGAATCTTAGAGGGACAATTTCCCTTTCCTCCTAGAAATGATTTATAGTTGTGCTTGAAGTCTGGAATTTTCTTACATGCGACCTAAGATCAGCTGTATCAACGCCGCTTGATAGAGGCTCAGTTATGTAAATTTTAGCTCTTCCTACATCTTACAAGGAAACCTTGCAAAATATCAAATTTTCATTTTACTAAAATTTTTATACATATATATATACATATATATAGGTAAATACATATATAGATATATACACGGAGAGAATTTTTTTTAAAATTTATCCTGAAAATATGGTAGTGTGGTACAATACAATATTTTAAAGATTTTTACCATGCACTTTAGTAAAATTAGTCAAACTTATTTTATACTTTATTGTAGTTTTATTAATGAATGAGAGAGATTTACATTAAAATTCTTCGAAATACAATATTGTCCCACGAGACCATCATAAATAGATGAATTTAGAGAATTTTAGTTGGGATTAAAAACGGTTTTAAGTGATGAAATTATCCCTTATTGTAAAGCGGTTTTTAGGTTTTTTTTGTCATATTTAATCAATTATATATGAGATATCAAACAATGTTTTATACAAAAATTTTATAATGAAATTACTTTTATTTATCCACATCAAGAATATTAAAAAAAGAAATAGTTTTGAAAATAATAATTTTTTTATGACATTTTTCAAAGATCCTTTGTTAGTCGGGATCTAAAAAAGAAAGGATTAAAAATTGAGCTTATTCATACTTTATAATTAGTTACTAATAGTTTATAATACCTACAGCCTTAGCCAATAAATATCTATAAAACACTTTCACAAATTGACACAGAAGTCTGATATTTAATGAAAAATAAATTTAAAACATTTTATTGAAAAGTAATACCTATTTTTATAAAAATTTTAATATTTTGTTATAAATTCTTCTTTAGCTTTTATTAGCGCTTTTCTTAAGAAACAATAAATTGAGATGTGCTGTATGTGCTGTAAGTGATTATACTTATGGTTAAGGTTGTATTATAATTTTTTATTATAATTTTGTATCTTTATGATATAAAGTTGAACCGATATGATAATTTCGCTTGTTATATGTTTTTCTGGTAAACGCTCGAAGCGTTTTGTGATCGATCTGGTACTTTGCGCTATTTCGCACGTCATCTATGAAGGAAATGTGAGCGATCATGAAGAGGCTCTTCGAGATGAGTGTCGCCACTCATGAAGGAAAAATAACAAGCAAATTTGAGAGATGAGAGAAAGATATATGTATATAGATTTTTGTTCGTTGGGATTTTACGATGCTCGTAAACATAACGAAAAGTGACGGGTGGACATTTTTCTGCCGGTGATCCCGCGGGTATCGTGCACCGCGGATTGATCGCCTAATTCTGTTGAACGCCTGAATTCGATCTTGCTCGTTCTGGCGTGAATCGTGTCGGCCTGTCAGGCTCTCCGCAGGTTCCTCTGGGAACCTTTCTCAGGATAAGGACGCGTGCGGAGTTACGACCTGCCACCAAATGCTCGATACGAGGGAGTCCTTCATTCTCAAGGAGGAAAGAGAAGCTGTAATTGGAATAGTGGGATTTAGAATCGATTATCTCGTTGCGTTTATTATTTTCTGTGAAAAGGCAGGATCGTTTTCATTAATTCTTGAAACTAATTTTCAAATTTTTATTTTAAAAAGCGTACGATATCAAATAAACTTGTTGTCTTCTCCTTTATTAATGATAGAAATTTAAGAAAGATTTCGAGAATTTAAATTGTTTCATTTCAGAACATATACATATATCCACCAAAGGGAAGTTTAAGGGAAGTTTTTATTGCAGAGTTGATGTACGTTAAGATCTGTTTCCGACATCTTATCCTGGATTTTTAGGCATATATATCTCAGAATGAGATAATTTAAATTCGAAGTACTGCGGATTCCACGTGAATTTTAATGACGTTCTAAGAGGATCTGATAACTTCCAAGCATGAGTGATGGCGTGCCTTTTACGACAAGTTTCTTACTGAGTTTCTTCTCTAAGTGCGTGAGCTTTAGGTAAGGACGACGGAGGGTTGGATAACATGACGATCACATCATTCGCAAAAAGTGTATCAGCTGCGTGAGGGATTCCTTCTAATATGGTTCAAGAAGTCCGAAAAGAGGCGTAATCTGGGACAATCTAATTCCGCGGCAGAAGACGTGGGACTCTTAAATCCATTCAATTTTTGCTACGTTTCTCCTGAATGATTTGTTGTAGTCTCTTGAAAATTGATATGTATGATATAAAGCTCGCAAGAATATACGAGAATTGGCGACGAAAACTGCGAAGGGATTTTGTGGCATCTTTGGAATTACATTCAAATGCGGTTCCTCCTTTCGCATAAAGATGCTCATTTTATTACGGATCCAAGCGCACAGAATACAAATTGTTCTTCAAAAGGATCTTTCCTTCATCTGATTGAGAGAGAGAGAAGAAAAATATATGTCGATTTTATGATTGTGTAAAAAATATTGATCATGTTTTAATATTAACCCTAGCTATACACATTCTTTTTTCTACCTTTGATATACACACTCGAGTTCCTGGGAGTTTCCCCATCCATATTTGTTACCGTAACTTCCATAAAAATGGACATATTTCAATTAATTTTTTTTTCAATCGATGGAGAATTGATTAAGGAATAAGTCCATAATGTGTAAAAGTCGATAGAATTAATGAGCTTCGAGATAGGTATATAGGTTCAAAGAAAAAGAAAAGTTCAAAAGCACGAAAAAATCTTGATTTAACAAATTGCACTGGGAATCCCAGCGTGTATAGTAGCTAGGGTTAATAATTAATTGCTCTTTAAGTTTATATTACTCCTTTACCTCAAAAGTGACACGATTTAAAAAAAATAAGTTTTTTTATAAATTTAAAGCGGAAAAACTATATTTCAATTTGACAGAAAATTATTGACCAACTAAATAATATTAGCAAAAAGGAAACTTTGTATGTTCTTGTCAAGTCATCATCGAATTTCCATTTTTCAAGTTCACGTTCGTAAACATCTGCAAATTTTCCACAACATGCCTCCATTTATTTAATATTAAATATTTAATTCTTATAGATGGGGTTATATGTATGTAGCGCATAATACGATTAAAACAACCATTATTATTAATTGGAAATCACATTCCTTTAAATCAGTGGAGAAATTCAGCCTGTTAAATGAGGCATATATGAGATGAGGGTTAGGATTTTATTGAATTCGAGACTAAATCAACTGCATTTCGTATGAAGCCACGTGTCATTCCTACGGACGGAACACATGAGCCTCACTATGGGCGAGGAGAACTGAAACCTTTCTGGAATGGGAGTTTGACTGACTTACAGCTTGAGAAACAGTATATTAATGCTGCTGTCTTGCAGTGACTCAGCAAAATTACAATATATTTTTTATTATTCGTATGATCTCTATTGTCAATTAATATTATTTAAAGGACAATAAATATAATATGATTTGAAAGCATTTCTTTCATTTTTTCACTTTTATAAGGGTTTATCATGTTTATCATACGAATAATATAAAATATATTGTAATTTTGCTGAGTCACTGCAAGATAGTAACATTAATATATTACCTCTCAAGATGGCTGCAAGTCAATAGAAAATATGTTGCAATTTTACTGTGTCACGATAAGATAAGCAGCACTAACGTTGCCCACCAATATGATGATTGTGCTTTTACTTTTTTGGGCTAATGCTTCGTCCTTTGATTAAATCCGTAATTATTTCAGTTTTAGTTTAGAACTATGTTTCAAGCTGGACAAACAATTCAGCAGTTTGCTTGAACTATAAATTGTAAAATTTACACAAAAATATTATTAGGCAAGTCTGCTTTGACCGTACATACACACATATATATATATGGTATATATATATATATATATGGTCTTATTTGTTTATCCTATAGTAATAATTTATTAATGATACATTAACGTTAGGAATATATTGGACCAATATTTGGCCAATATTGTACACTGAGAAAAAGGTACTAAATTTTAAATACATGAATAGTACTAATTTAACATTGATTAAATATTTACTAAATGAAAAAATGATTAAATCAAATTACCCACGTAGAAATTGCCAACATTATTTAACTAGCCGAACATTGACCCAGTATCGATAGCCATTGTTGGCCTGCCATAGCTTGGCCTGTTTCCCAGCCAATACTGGCCCACGTAACAGCCAGGCTGTTAGCCAGAGTTCAGTCTGTCTGGCAGCCAGAGCTTGGTCTGTTTTCCAACCAATACTGGTTCGCATACGGCCCGTTTGTCATTCAATACTGGAACAAGATTGTCTGCCGACATTGGCGCAATGAAGCACGGCGTAGCGTTACACTCCTGTGTTAAATCTGTACTGGCCCAATCTTGGCTGCCAGTACTAGCGCGATAGCAAACGGTACTGACCCATTTAGTAAATTTTTCTTTCAATATACTAATAAATTGTGGTACTAAAATACAGCAGTGCTCAAAAATATTTTGTAGATATAAAAATTCCTGGTTTTCAAATGGAATTTTCAAATAAGGGAAACTCGTTTTAAGTTAAATATCGTATATTTTATTATTAATAAATCATTGTGTAATATTCGAAAGATCACTCATGTTGGCACACAACTCTAATTTAAATCGCTTACCATTTATCAATTGAAATGTTCCTTACAAATTACTTTTGAATGCTACTGTATTTGTGTTGACAGGGTAATGTTTAATTCGAAAATCACGTTTTTTTTAATTATGTCATTTTTGAAGTAAGGAACGATACATCTATACAAGAAATTTATATTAGCAGTTATCGTAAGAGAATAATTGTGCTGTAAGTGTAAGATAATTTTGTTAATGAGATGAATTATTAATTGTTTCCAGCAGTAACTTAATAAATTTACGTATTGTTACATGCGCAGATAAGAACATGATAGGTCGTATATCATTTTACGAATCGGCCAGTGTCTAAATCGAACCGAAGAAATTATTCTGAATTGTTGGAAACTTCCGCGCAACTTTGGCGCGATTGGTTTGAAAAATGACTGAAACTTGTTCGCGTAGGAGAGTGTAATAATAAAGAAGGACTATTACCATTGCGCTAGTCGCTGAAAAAGCGTCGTATCATTCAAATATGGGCTCGCATTAAATTCCCATCTCGCCGATGCCAGCCGCCCGTATATCTCTCCCGCATCGGAGAGAAAAAAAGACGTGCGACCGACGTCGGATTCGAGGCCATTACGTATAAAAAGTGGCACCTGGGTGCTTTTCATCGTGGCCATATGTCACTATATCGACCGCGATTGTAGTTTCGGCTCGTATGTTAATAAAAAGGCACGCAACCAGCAGCCATTGTGTTGGCCAGCCAGTTTTACCGTTTTACAATGCGCGATAACTTACGATCGATCCATCGCTCTACTGGAGAACGATGTGAAAAAATCTTGTTTCCACTTTTTCTCTGCCCGGAATGAATGATAAAGTCCGTCAGCATCGATGCCTTTCCTGTCCTGTATGAATCGTAAATTCGAATTATATTTGCGAACTTATATCAAGCGGTGTACCAGGGTGAAGTACAATTGCCGTAACTGCACTACATGGTAGGACGTGTGTAATGCTCGTGACGATCGATATACGTAAAATATGAAAAAAACTTGAATTCCGCACGTATATATATTTTTGAATAGAACGGGCGATAAACTCGTATCGATGCTTTTCTCATCTCTTCGAAATCGTAAATTCGAATTATTCGCCAAGTAATACGTACCATGTGCGACTGCGAAATAAAACCGAACGTAGGAATAGAATAGACAAGAGGAAACTTATCAGAATAGCCGATTTCATGTATATTTCTCTTAAGAAAACATTTACATGGATTCTACGGAAGGAAGAGATAAAAAATGCAATGAAGAGTTTTCGCTGAGTGTCTTTTACTGCCGAAAAATAAAACGTTGTTGTAATAAATTCGTAAACACATAATCGCGTACATGCACTCGTACGTCTATCGTCAATGATTACATCGAACAGAATAATCTAATAAAATAACCTAACATGCAGCGTAATAAAATCATAGACGTACAAATAGACTGCGCATTTCTGAAGTTGTCAATATTAGTTGAAAAAGAGTAAGATTACTTAAAGCATATCGCTCTCTTCCTCTGTTTAAAGTATTGAATCGAAGAGATATGCTGATAGAATTCCAGAAAGATGCTGATATTCAATTCTTTCTAACTGAGCACAGAAGCTAAGATCAAGGAATGCGCAGTCTATATCTCTTACATCTATGAATAAAACAGCACTTTGAAAGATCGATTTGCTGAAATATCTAAAAATTTAGCTACAAATCTGAAAATAATTTTGTTGGACTATTAGAATAATTATGTTAATAGGAAATTGAAGATGAACAATGCTGCAAAAGGTTTTGACATTTTAACCTTTTGAGCGTCCTACATACAATAATTATTTTGATAGTCTAATAAAATCATTTTTAGATTTATATCTATAAGCTAAATTTTTACTTCAGCAAAACCGTTCTCTCTTTCCATGTATTATTTGTAAAATTCATAGATAGTTTGGTATATATTTATTGATAAAAATATTATTGTTAACTTTTCATTAATTATTGTTAATAACATTTGTTTAATATGTGTATTTTATAAATTGAAATGGAATTTTAACAGCTTTAAAAGATGTTATATACAATAATATTATATTATATGAAGATTGTTCTACTTTGACGTTAATTGTAAGGCAAATCAAAGTAGGTATCTATCATTTAAAATTTTAATTAAATCATCTACTGTGAGTCTTAATTCATTTATAAAAAAAATTAATCAAACGAAGTAAAATTTTGTATTAAAAGACGGATATTTTAAAAGCTGAAAGGGAAAGGTCTAGCACTGAAAGAAAATATAGAGTTTTAGGGTGATTGTAGGATAATTTAATCAGTTTTAATTCGCCATGTTACAATCTTGGAATTCAGTCCCGCGAGGGTTAATCGACCTGCATACAAAACGCGAGCGATGCTGCGAGCAATTTGCCGTTTTTCTCGAGGCGCGCAGTTCGTTCTAATTTACAGAAACGCCCGCGACAATCAAAGTGCCGAGAGTGCTCCGGGCAAAGGAGAGAAATGTACTTTGCCCGCCGCTTTGTTGACGGTTCAACGGAGATTTGCTTTGGATCCGAGGACGGCGATCAATTTGGCGCGAAATTACGCTTTTCTAAGGAACACATTTTGCACATTGCACGACAATCTTTTACATTTCGCCGAGCCCGTTCAGCAAACTGTCCGTTGGTTTCTTTTTTCTTTCGCCGATTGTTCCGCGAATATTACTACGCTTCGCGTTGTTCTCGTAACATTTCCTTCTCGGCATTAATATTTTTCAGTTGCGAACATAATGAAGCAAGAAATTGCGTGCATTGACTATTCCATCGCGGTATATACATAGCGATAAAATGAAAAAGTTCAGTTTTAAAATTGCTCTGGAAATTTAGATATAAGAAAAAAATTAAGCTGCGAATAAAATTCTCTTGTTTATTTAACATTTCACATTGATTTTAGTGTCAAACAATTTTCTTTATTTAGAATGCGCTCGTATTGAAACATTTGATCTTGAGGATAAAAAAAATGCGAAGGGATGTGGCAATCGAATTTTCGCTAAGGTAAAATTGACTCTAAAAATGATCAAAGGATACTGCACGTTTTGGCTCACTAATCTCGTTATCTCGCGCATACTTTAATGAATGAGTACTATACCTACACTATACAGGCCACTCGCAATATTCGTTTAGCATATTATCTCGTAGCTTGCTCGCGCTTGTGGAGAATTTAAATTAAGAATTAAATTTAATCATAATACGCGAACATAAAGTTATCATGATATTATGAAAAATTTGTTAGAACTCTGTTATAATCATTAAACGCGCACATATGCTATGCAATAAATTCATCTTACATCAATTTCGATCTACTTGAACATATCATCAATAACGAAGTTCGAGTTCGGACAAATTTAAAAAAAATCGTTTTCTAATATTGCATAATACATATGAAAAATCATATATATATATATTTATTACATACAGACACATTTTTTCATATGTATTATGCAATATTAGAAAATGATGTTTTATATAAATGTATACCATATGTATACTATATCAAAACTACGAACAATTTTATTAGAATAAGGTTTACACAGCATTTTTTTGCACTAGCAATTAACGTGCTTCTAATAAACTAGAAAACTAGTAGCTAGAAAATATAACTTATGGAATTATATAATGACGAAATCTTATAATTATTAAATTCAAGAATATCCAAAGCTTTTTAACATGTTTGGAATCCGTTAAGGTGAGTTACTCATCAATTACAGTTGAATTTAATTCTTATAATTGATTTTTGAATTAGCGTCCACTTCAGAAATAGATTTGCCTTACATATAGAAATACTAATAAAAACAATAATAAAAAAACAAATGACACAAAAATAAATTTGCTTATATTTATTTTTGCACTTGATATTTATATTGATATCAATTATTAGTTTTATTATTGTCAGTTATAAGCCTTATCTTTTGATGGTACGATTTAGGAAACTTGACGAATTTTGTAAAAATATCGATTTAATCTTTACAATGGTTGCAAATATGTATATACAGTGAATGTAAAATACTCTACAATAAATCTTCTTTTATAAAAATACAAAAATTTATAATAAAATTGGATGATCGCGTTGTTATCAGCTACATAAATTGATTAAAAATTAATATCAGATGTACCTGATTTTTTAAAACGCCGCTAACATCCATAAAACAAGATATAGAGTATTATATTTTTGTCTATATTACTCATTTCTCATATACAATATTTTATATTATTGTTACTAAATATTGCCTATATTAAGTAATAATATAAAATATTGATAAAGTACGATTTAGGCGACCAGTACGCATTCGGCAACTCTCCCCTATTACTAACGAGTAACGTTAAAGCAAGTATAATATAATTATGAATATGGAACTTCTGATCACATACTTATTTTATTGTAATCATAATTACAGTATCAAACACTCTTCCCTCAGTGCACGCTAGTTGCTAGCAAAACGGCATTGTGTAAATCATTACCTAACGTAAAATAAATTTCAGTTAAATAAAAATTTCAGTTTGTAAAAACTAAAGATAATAGACAAATTCGAATTTATCAAAATAAAGAAAGACTTTTAAATTGTACCGTTTTTAATATCCGATAGCGATGTGAATTTTGCGAATAAACATCAATGAAACTTTCCGTAGATTTTTCCAGATCGTCGTCATCTCATCAGAAACGAGACTAGACAAAATCCTTTGAGATGATCTCGCATTTGTTGTACGAAACAACGAATACGCTAATCGTACGCGAGGAGTAGGTTTTAAAGCTTCGACTTTGTTGTTACGGCACCGGTGACAGGAAACGAGATTTTCTCTCGACATCACTTTCATTGCTATGTGTCTCCGTGCGCGGACACTATCGCTTTACGCGAAATCAGATTCCGCCGCGAAAGCAGCTTACCGGCAAGATCGGAGTGTATACGCGTGTACCTATCCAATCAATTCCACCGTGTGTACGTATAGGGTGTTTCGACTTTACAGGTAGGGATAGATTCGTCGACGAAACTAAAGCCGATCTTTTCCCGGTGAAAAATGTGAAGCGAAGTTTAATTACGATATTAGAGATGAGCTCTTTAATACTTAACATGTAAAGCTTAAGTCTTTCGGTGGAATGTGCTTCAAGTATAGTACATGCATAATTGAATAAATCCGAGAATAAACCCTTTTAATTTAATTTAGAGTTTGACTACCTTATAGATATAATCAAAGTTAAAAGATAAAATTTTTTCATACAGAATACAAATATGGAATTTAGTAAAACAGAACTTTTATGAAACAACTATTTCCAAGTGTTCTTTTTAATCCCAGATCTGTATCTGTTATATTTGTCTTTTTTTTTCACTTAAATTACAAAATTACTATTCTAACTTTTCAACATTAATAATATCTATTAAAACGTCAGCTCTTTGATTTCGTTTCAATAAAAAAAGTCAATCTTGCTGAGTTACATTTTCTATATATTACTGTAAAAACTTTTGTCCTTCTCATTTGATTTCATATTTAGTTTTTATGGAAAGGACGATTTTCCTGAAACATTTGAAAATTTAATCAGATATAAATCCAAAAATAATTTTATTGGATTATTAAAATAATTACGTATAGGAATGTAATATTGTCCATCAAGCATGATGGACAGTATTGCAAAAAGTTTTGACATTTTAGTAACCAGTTTAAGCGTCCTATATATTTATTTTGGACTTAACAAAATTATTTTTAGACAATATTAACAATAGAATAGAATATATGAATAAGTACATCATCTAAGTAAGAGAAGCGTCAATTATGATCAAAGTTAGACGTTGGAATAATACAACTATATATGCATTTCAAATAAATTTACCGAACTTGTAATACGATATAAGCTAATTTAATTCAAATCTAATTTAATTTGGGGGAATATTATTATTTCAGTTTGATTGTGATATAAGTGCGAAAGTAATCGGCAAATAGTCATATATGATAAATTTATTTAAAACGCATGTATAGATGTATTTTTCCAAATGCCTAACTTTGACACTTCTCTTACTTACAATTAGTTGATGTATTAATATTAAGCTGGTTTGTTCTATTCTTAATATTGTCTGAAAATAATTTTGTTGGGCCATTAAAATGATTATATAGATCTAATCTGGTTGCTAAAATATCAAAACTTTGAAATATTGTTCATCATGTTGGAGATTTCTAATTATTTTGATAATCCAACAAAGTTATTTTTAGATACTTTAAAAAATCGTTTTATTTGTGCCATATGTATATTTGATTTCGTCTTTAAGTAAGTATAACGAAGCAAAGCGGAAGTAACGGCTCCGTTCACTTTCAGCACTTTCGGCACGCGAAGATAAACTAGTACAGCTTCGTCTATATAAACTCTCGATCTAAAGAACACACGAAACAAATTTCCCGTGGCCAGGTGAACACGTACATGCCGTTCAATGCAATACATCGATACGGCGGACACGGCCTCGGAGAAGTTGACTAGTACAGGGAATGCGGAAAAGTACTTTACCGGTTCGCCGTTGATGGTCCAACGTAGATTGGCCTTAGGCACGGACGGCCAGGCAGTGCAGTTGGCAGTCACGTTTTCGCCGACGGCATAGTGCAAGGACAGGCCTGTGATTTCCGGTCCTCTCTCCGGAGGTGCTGCAAACGTAAATTTTCCGTGTGTGAGGACGTGGCGAAAGTTTTCCCATAAACCAGTTACTTTCCTCCGGTTAGACTCTATAAACTTTCGACTATTACCCAAAGTTCTTCGCGTTTGTACGTTCGTCTGTTTGTTCGTTTGTTCGTTCTATCTTCGTCGTGGAGATAGGTAGGACTAGAGATCCTCAACTAAGAGATTGGCCACTGTTCACCATATTCAGGACGGTGCTTAAGATAGAATGAGACAGATAATTATAGATAAGATACGCTGCTAGATATCAAAGGGACAATAGAGTAACCCAATTAATTGAATTAAATAATTTTGTTATTTTTCATTGGTATTAAAAATTTAAATGTAAATCAATTCATTTCTATGGTTGAATTGCTTAGTTTCAAAATAATAACGTTCATTTTAAAGTATGCACTTAGTAATAAACTAAATTTAGGTCAAATTTAATACATTTTCTTGAGTTAAATTGTTAACCGCATTGTTTTAGTTAAATCAATTGTACATTGAATAGGAGCAGTGTGGCGACCCATATGAAGTGTAACTAAAATTAGGTATAAGTTGACATTATAAATTTAACAGTAGAGGCTGTATTCAAAATTCGTTGCTAGTACTGCAAATCTATAATGCATGTAATAACGTAAACTATAGATAAATCATAGATTTTCAATGTGCGTGCGTGCGTGTGTGCGTGTGTGTATGTAGTGCGCGCTAGAAGTGAATTTTTTTTAACACAGTCGGAATAAGATATCACTCATTCTATTTTATACATCTATTTCATTCTATCTTGAGCACCGTCCTGAATATGACGAACCAAAAAGTTGTCTAAACGGTGGCTAATCTCTTACTTGAGTATTTCTAGATATAGAAGAATAGAAGAAACAAGAGAATCAGAGAGAACTCTCTCGTTTCGCGAGACACGAGTTTAGCATTTGAAATGAATTTTTCAAGCGTCTCAATGTTTTTCAGCACATACAAGACATTTTTGTAAGCGAAAAATAAGGACGGGAGTGTGTATATATAATATACATATATACTCGTTGATAATTTATAAATGATTGGAACAACCTTCACAAATAATAAATTTAACCTTTGAGCGATGGGCTGTGAGTTGCTAACGGCGAGATGGATGAGAGCCTTCTCTTATATATTAAGCAAAATAGAATTCCGACAAAATAAATCAAATTCAGATAGGTAATTCAGTGAGTTTGTACACATCGATGATGAATAGTGAATGATGGAGCGTTGAATTTTACTTCGACACGAGCCCGATTATATGTATGGACGATTTCGAGAGGTGTGCATTCCACTTATATTTTCCCCGGTGCTTTTTCCTCGGTCGATTCGAATTCCCGTTTACTTTGTTGGAACGATCCCGACGACACCCGGAATAAGTTTCGCGCGTATTCGCGACCGCACCACTCAGCACGAAGGGAATTAATTTTCAATTAAATCGGACGCGTGATTTTTCCTGATCGTAATTAAACGAGAAGGCGCATCAGCCCACGAAATATCGACTCGTGCTAAATGTAACACGCGAATGGCACAATGAACAATTGTAATTTTGGAAAAGATTATGGAAGCGGAAAAATAGAGGGTAATAATTGATACGAGCTTCTCTCATTCCGTATTCGCTTACGTGACAAATGAAATTAGGATGTGCAATGGCAGAGCCGATTGAAATGGTTACGCTTGTGATCGCCGGAGCGAAAAATTACTAAATTTTACTCGCGTTTGACATGGAGTACCGCGTGTGTTTACAACGGGACAATAGCCAAGAGCCATAATTCTCCGGGCAATTAATCACTCGGTGGACTAATAATTAAATCCAACGTGGTAACTGTTATGCTTTCGAAATACCATCGCGTAATTTATACACAAGTGTTTAATAGTTTATCAGCTGAATAATAGCAAATTCAATATAGATTTATGTGCTCTTGAAACAATATTTTTAATAGGAAAATTATTTACTTATTCTATTGTTTAAAATGTAGGAGAAATAGGGAATGATTTAATCTCTTTGGTGCTGTTACGGAAAATCCTACAATAAAATTATTTTTTTGAAATTTTTATTAAATTTTTTATAACGATTTTTTGGACGTTATACGGAAAAAATGGACCGTTGAAAAACTTGTGTTAAATTTAACACATTTCATGTATCTCAAACTACCGTCCGCTCAAATTTATATGCTAATTTAATATAAGAATATGAATGTTAGAAGGTATACAAATATTATTTTTAAAAATTAAACACAAAAAGGTAATACTGACACAATTTGTAAACAAACCGTGCACGGTTTCCATGGAAGCATTTTTTCAATAAAATTTACAATTATGATATGTTAAATTAATATATTTTATTCATTTATTTCTTATAGAATTTACGTTTTAAAGCTATTTATTCATTTATTCATAAATTGTGTTATTTTGACATTAAGAAATGTTGAATATTAATTTAACACAAACTATTTAAATAGCATAATCATGTTACGTTAAATTGATACTCAAATATATTAAAAATTTTAACACAAATTGTTAACAAAAACGTGAGTCTTCTGTTTCCAACACAAATACACAATGTTTTTTACTGTGTAGGACGCTCAAACTGGTTGCTAGAATGTCAAAATTTTTTACAGCATGGCTCATCATACTTGAGTTTCTTACATAATTATTTTAATGAGTCAATAAAATTATTTTTAGGTGTGTATCTAGCTAAAATTTTACGTGCTTCAGCAAAATTCTTTCCGTGATACTCTCAAGAATTTTCACTAACAACGACTTGCTTTCGTGAGATAATCCTAAATCTTCGTTTTTTCGTAGCGGATTATCGCACATGCGTCGATTCATAATCAATTATCGGATATCGTGGACCGTTGTTGATCGGGTGCGTGCTGGCGCGCTCGATGCCTCTAATAACGTTAATTGGCACGCCGGATTATGAGAGACATTCGCGTTCGGGCGGCGCGACCGAATGCTCAATTAAACATCCGCTCTGTTGTCCGAGTGCACGCGTTGCACCAGCACGTCGCGCTGCAGCTCCGCCTCGGATTTGGTCCATTAATGCTTTCCGTCCTCTCCTCTTTCACCCCGCCGAAATATCCGGGGCACAATTAAAACCTAAAATTTCGGGGTGTGCGTCACGCACGGGGATCTCCTCCGACCGGCGCGGCGCCGCTGTCGATTTCACACCGAAACGCGAACGAACGGAAAGCTGGAAAGGGCGTGAAAGGACGTCAGTTGCATGGTGGTAGTACAGGGAAATTTTCGAGCGATCGCGGAAAAGCGCGTTGGAAAATAGAGACGGTGTCAGATCGCGGACATATGCCGCCGAAAGTTCCGCCATTATAATTTCGACACGCATTAAGCTCGTAATAGAACCAATTATTTTGTCGAGATTGCCGGTTTCTTCCGTAGAATTTCACTCATGACGATGCTCAACAACAGCCGACTTCAATCCTGTTAGGGTAGAAATATAGACTCGGAAGAAATGGTTTTTTAAATAGCTATGTCGCTTGTACTTTGAAAGAATTGTTATAAAAATATATTAAGTCGTACAAGAAAGATTTGACAAATGAAGCAGTTTAAGTTTAAGCAGTTTAAGTTGATTATATTGGATGATCAAGCTGATTGCTAGAATGTCAAAATTTTTTGTAGCATTATTATCAATCTTGAGTGATTCCTAAATAATAATTTTAAAGGTCAATAATTATTTTCATTTTAAAGATATACTTCCAATTAGAGAGAGTATTCATTCTTTTTTATCAGGAGACACGATAGTGCCATGTTAAAAAACTAAATATAGTTATGCTAATATATGGTATTTATATAATATATGGTAGTTATATAATATATGGTATTTTCAAATAATTAGTGCCTTTCAGTTAACTAAAATTAAACGAATCTTACAGGCAATAAAAATTTCAACGTTAGCTCCGGAGATTTTAGGAAATTTAATATTTTTCTTCGGAAACATATAACTTGTAGATGTAATAGTTTCAACAAGAATTATTAATTGATTCCAAAAGTGATTTATAATAAACTATGTGAAAATTCTTAAAATAAAGATAAAAAGAGCAATAAAATAAAACTGATTAATTATATTATAAATTAGTTTATTTAATAAAAAGATCATTTTATTGTAATGCTCAAAAAAGATTACGCTTTCAGTTTAATGAAAATTAATTTGAAACATATTTTAAAATGTGTGTGTGTGTAATTCGCTTGATATAATTTTCTTTCGATTTAGTTCAGTGTGTCATTGCCCTCGCTGATTTCATGTTTGCGGCGAGTTAAATGTTTTTTGAAGTTTCGAACGTCGCGACAGTAGCCATGTCATCGATTTTCACAGTGAATAGGGAATAACGCACGTATTCGAGATCGCAAAGAGAGAAAAAGAAATTTGTCAGGATTGCGGAAAGTTAGATAACCTGACGCTCTGCCAGGATTCGAGTATTCGCCATGCTAGCATTCGGCCGCGCGGAAAGTATTCCGCTGCAATAACTCCGCCGACAGTGATTTAAACGCGTAATTACAGAGGGTTATTGCAGTTACGGCACGACGCTTTATACTTTCTTTTTTATTTTTTGCAGAGTTTAATATGCATAACAGCGAAATCTCATATATAATATAATATATAATATATATATATGTATATATATATACACA